>NC_070584.1:28107053-28169553 GCF_027409825.1 Scomber japonicus | reverse complement strand
TAATCAAATCATCAGGTTAGCGAAGACAAAGTGGTTTGAGTCCTGATTAATAGCTTCTATATGTAAACTAGACTCCTTCCAACTATTTATTTCATCCCTCGATCGACTCTTCTCTTGCTTAATGTATGTGATTCAGAGGTGGAGGTATGTTACATTTTGTCATGTTTCATTCATAAATGTCAAATAATAATCCATGATTTGTTTTTATTTGATAATAATGCCATATACACCAATGCCCACCAGGGAAGAACTGGGATAAAAGTAACACTTTTCAGATAAAAATCATTTAAAAGATAGTATTAAAGACAGAAACATTTGTTTTGCTGTAATCAACAACTCATGTCTGTAGTCTGTGGTGAGGTGCTGTTTTGAATGGAGGTGTTACATTTGACCCCGTCAGTCGGGATGAAAGTAACACATGGGTGCGTCAAAATGAACACACTTCAGATGTTTATATTATTCTAGCTTTTTATTAAAAATGTCTGATAGTGTCCTTCTTAATATGTAATCGGAAACATGTGTCCTTTATCTTATTAAAAAAAGTATCATTTTCGGTTTCATTTTTCAATTTCATCAAAACAGTATGAGAGTATAACTTTTAAAACAGTGAAAAAATAACATGTTCAATTTGCTATTACTAACCTAAATTCTCTTTTTTTATTCATTGTCAGAGGTGGGACAGTGCTCTCAGTAGGCCACATGCCTCATGGGACCAGAGCAAACAAAAGAGACACTGCAGCCACACTTCCCCAGGCAAAGAAGAGCTGAATGACACACAAGACATTCCTCATCCCTGTCCTGGGAAACTGTAGATGTGGTGGTTTGATCAGAGTCTACAGTAGCACACAGTGTGACCACATCAGCAGCTGTTACAATCATCCCAACGACTCCTCACAGTTAAACCTGACTTGTTTCAGTACTTTCGGTCTTTCAAAAAAACAAATTAAAAATTCTGCATATGATGTAGTCATGTGATTTTCCGAGGTGCTGGTAAGTGTCCTGTACTGTATATCCTGATGCAGTTAACAGTTGACCTTTGTGGATTGCAGTTGACATCTGTGATGTGTACTACGAAGCTGGATTAACCTATCCAGGATATCTCTCTGTTACCTGGATTGATTTACCCAGATATTCGCAGTCTAGGATAAGCGGTACTACGAAGCTGGTTATCAACTCGGTAAATCAACCCTTGTGCACAATGGTTTTTCGTAGAACGATAAAGATTCTCAGATGATTTATAATCGGTCATTGCGACAAAACAAGTAATAACTGGACCTCTGTTTTTTACTCACTTCATTTCAAAACTTAATCACTACATTTGGTACGTCATAGGCCTCTATGAACTGTAATCATTTGGCATTTTGAGTGATAATATACTTGTTCAACTATATCTACTTCTACTCAGATGAGATTTGATTTATACCAAGCACCAAAATAGACACATAAAAACAATAATTTACTCAAACAAGTAAAGCTTTGTCTCTTTGTGTCAAATCTGCTGACAAAAAAAGTCACTGAATTTGCATTTTTGGTGACATTGTCAAAGTTAAAAACAAAAAAACACAACGCTTGACAGCTGGATGCAAACTACAACTAATCAAGTCCCATTTTTAAAAAAACACCTGCTGCGTTTGTTGCTCCTCCTACGGGGCACTTAGTTTTGGGGGCAGGGTTGGAAACTGACACTATCGCAACTCAGAGGCTGGTAATTCTGCCCTGTGGCTTGAAGTCTCCTGCCAGCTATTTTGGCAGAAAGCCATGTCTGTATTCAGCTAGTCTTATCTATTGTAAAACTACTTTGATAAAATATTTGGTTCTGAATCAACTTGCTGTTGCGGCCAGTTACACACAAAAAAAGAAATACACTCTTAAATGTGCAAAAGCAGCAGAGTTAAGTAGTTATCATTAAAACATTTACTGCTCAATCGTATCCATAATGTCTTTAATATCATCAGATCAAAGTAGTGGGATCAAGTCAAACCACAGTGGTTACATCAAAAGACACACTTAGACAATCACAAGCCTCTTTTTACAGTTTGTGGGCCAGATATCAAAGGGTGCTATGTAAAAAACATGGTAAGATATTTAAAAGTTAGAAAAAAACCCACACAGGGGAAGCTAATGTATGGTTTTGCTATAGCGAGAAAGAAAAACACAGCAAACCTCCTTGTTCCCTTCCTCTCTGCAAGCACCTGGGTCTCAAATGTCAGACCAGCTTCACCTGGAGCTGCAGCGAGGGCAAACAAACAGGGTGAGTGTGGGTGTGTTGTTTGTCTGCGTGTTTGACAAACTGCACGAAAGAGACCTTTGAAAAGCTATATGAACTATAAAATGGAAAAATCTAATAGTGTGTGGTCAGTCTTTGTTGGATAGTATATTGCTGAATTTGACTCTTGATGTCACTTGAAGCTTTTGTTGTATGAGGAAACAACTATAGCAGAGACAATGAAGGGGATTAAAAAACCTATATGCTTCTGTTATTCTTGCCTAATGGTTATAATACTAAAACCAAACTGCACTTTTAGTTCATCCTGTTCAGATAAAATCCAAAGTAAAATTCACAAAGAGGTTTTTTTTTTCACATCGGTTTGAGAGGGTTCCTGGTTTTACTCAGTTATCACTCAGATAACTCAGTAAATCTACAGTACGTCTTGGAACAGGTCCCAACATCTCAGTGTGTCTAATCTCAATATCAGACAAGCCGCAGTCAGATTAGATCAGGGTAACATGTTAATTTGATTCAAGATGTTGAGAAGTCACAGAGTTCTCAGTAGACAATATAATCTCTTAACTAATATTGTCAGTGCCATGTGGTGTTTTAACATATGGTACTAATACTCTAATCACAAGGTCTATTAAGTAGCTGTTCTGTTCAGCAGATGGAGTTGCCTGGATGTTATGACATTGTAGATATTCAAATTTACAGTTTTCATTTCATGGAGTTACCATTGTTTAAGTTTATGGAGTTGCCATTAAGTCGTCCATCATGTTCATGTTACATTTTTGAATTTTGAATTTGAATTAATTAAAGGATAGCCCCTTGAGATGTAGCATCTCATTTTCAAGGGGGTCCCTAGACAGACATATACATAGAACACACAATACACTACATTACAAGTGCAGACATCTTGCTCACACACTCCTACACACCACCCCTACCCACATAAGTCTAACCAACAGAATAGAGATATTGAATAACATAGTAGGAATAATGATAATGGAGAAAGAAAGAATAACAATAAATAAATGCATTAATTAATTAAAAACATGAGCAGTTTGTTTTAAGATATAAGTATAGTGACATCCTGAAACAATGAAAACAGGTAATAGAACGCAAAGAGGGAGGGAGATCATTCCAATCTGATGGGGCTTTATATTGGAATGACCTTTTACCAACCTCTTCAGAGAATCTAGGAACAAAGAAAAAAGGGAAGTTTCAGAAAGTGGCATAGACTTGCTTTGCTCAAACCAATCAGTAGCAACATCAATGTATTTGACATGGAAGCTGTTGAGGTGGTTGCTGGTAAAGCTGTGTGAATCTTATCCATGCTCGTCGTCATTCTTCTGTTGCTATTTTTCACGACTCTAGCAAAGTAGCTAGCTTAACAACGAGATGCTAACTGCTCTTATATTCTGACATTTTCTGGAAATGGCCATACTTTCTCTAACAATGTAAACTAGACTTTAAAATGATAGTCATTTTGAAGTTTTAATGTATCTTCCTGAACTCTGGACATAGATACAAACTCAATCTAAACACAAATGGTGATGCAACTGCAACTGTTTATATACTTTTAACATATTACATTTTTGCATTTATCAAGAAGTCAGTGGAATTATTTTTTAAAGAATGCTTATTATGTCTATTCACTACTTGATGTTTGAAGACTAAAGTAATTAGAATATAAAAGCATATAACTAGCCTGAAACAGAAAGCTGATTTAAATCCTGCAATGTCAGAGGTCGACAAACTCTGCACATCTGACCTGCTGCACAAGAGAGAGACCGGAGTTTACACAAGATGTCAGTCATGAGAAATATACATATAAGTATGTTCACTTGCATATGCACACACACACACACACACACACACACACACACACACACACACACACACACAATCAGGCAGGTGGCGTTAAAGACGGGGGTGGTTATTGCCTAAGAGGGAGGGGTTTGGCACTGTGACTGACAGGCCATTAGTTATCAGGGTTTGGTCAATCACCTTGTTGACTGACGTCAGAGTGAAGGAATGCACCTTGTGCTAAATATAACACACACCTGCTTTTACACACGGACACGCAAAACACAAACACGCATGATGACACGTATGTTGAGACACATTTAGATCCTACGCAGTACATACATGGCATAAATATGAACACACACGTTCACACACATTTATCTGAATAACAAGCACCTACATACATCAGAAAGATGAACTTTGAGCTTCGGCAAACACAGAACGAGGCTTCTCATCACACACACACAGTCAAACCAAGTCAAGGTTGTATAATAGAAATATATTTTAACTATGTAGCTCAGTGTGTCATGAATTAAGGTCTGTGTTTACATGTAAATGTTTTCTATGTAAATATTCTGTACAAGGCCTGAGAGACATTGTAAAATAAAGCGGAATCTATATTGTCAGAAAGGAAAATATGACATATTTCCTTTACACTAAAATGCATTGGGTATGTTAAGCTGTTGTGTCTAATTCCTTCCTCACATTTTTCAATCATATTTACTCACTTGTTTACGGCCTTTTGACATGCGCAATTCCAAAGAAAGATCAAAGGTATCGCATACTGTCGCTGGACCCCTGTTTGGCATTTTTTTAATGAATGTACAGGAAAAAAAAGAGAAGCAGGATAAAATGAGAATTTAAATATATAGTATAATACAGGTAATCTGATGTCCAAATATCACCTGAAAGAGAGTTCAGGTTCTCTGAGCTCAGTTTAATTGCCTTTTTCACTAAATTGAAATAACTTACTTTTCAATAAAAGTCGACATTGACCGAAATATGCCATTTAATGCTAACTTTAATTCAACAGCTAATAAAACTAAAACTGTTAAAATGTCTCAGATCAAGGTATAGAAATGGTGTTGGTTAGGTGAAGAGAAGTCATCTGCCTTTCAGGAGAATTTAAAAGCACTACTGACACGGTAAATACAGCAATTTGAATAAATAAGAAATTACACTTTCAGGATCGACGTGTTCTCAACACATAGACAACATAGTGTGCATCACAACAGCTGCCCTTGACATTTTGTGTTTGTACATAAATGTGTGACAGTGACAGTGACAGGACGCGAAGAGCAGCTGTTCTCTTCAGCTTGAGACCTATTCTAGCCAGTCACCACATCCTGGTTACCTTGACTTCATTTTTTTCATCCAGGTGATAGCAAGTCTTCTTATATGGTCTTGTAGCTGCCACAATGGACAATGGATTCTCTGAACTTGTATAACCCACGACTCCTCCTGATTTTAAAATGATTTTTCCAGGTCAGCCATTGCGGGAAAAATTGGCGCTTCATGGGTGGAATGAAGTGAAATAACACTTAACAGACTGCTGAATCCAGGGCAGTGGTCCATATTTAGTATAAATGCTTTATATTGTGCTACATACAGTATGATGTGTGGACTTGCTGATGTGTGGCACCACAGAGAGTGTATGCTAGGACTGTCATATGAAAAAAAATTACATGTACTTAGACTGTATCGTACATTGTGTGCAACCAAATCTACTGCACTGCTTTATTGCATAAAACTGGAACAAGGACCTTTACTAGCAAATTAAATTAAACGTCTTTGGCTCAGCAGATGGTGGAAAACATGTTTATCTTCTTAATTTATAGCTGCACTAACATATATTTATCTCATAACAATGAACTAAATTACCACATATAATATGAAAGGGGTCACTTGTGATCAACCTACATATAATTATTATCACCTGATGTTGTAGTTAGTTTGTAGTTCCTCAGCTCTACGGACTGCTTACAGTGTTTTTAGCTAAATTTAGCAATGCTGGTGGCTAGCTGGCTTTTGAACATTAGTATAGTTTTTCAATTTAAAGATAAAGACATTTCCCTCAGTCTGTGGAGACAAACGAGAGCTAATAACAGTGAATTTTGGATTTACATTTATCTATGTCAATATTGTATTTTCAACTTGTGCTGCCACCAAGAGGACTAGAAAATTAATTAATACAGCTGTCAAACAAAGAGACAGCAAACACATCTGGAGCAAACCTGGAAAAGGGAAGAAAGAAAAGCTTAAACGTCTAACAGTATTTGAACTAGAAAATAAATTAAAATCAGCAATATGTTATCAATTTGGAGAAAAAAGTAGAACCACAATACATCTTTCCTGAGATAGAGGACCAACGTAGAACAATTGAATGTGAAAATGTTATGTTGATGTTTAAAATGATTTTATTTTATGGACTCTCAATTCATTTGACTTAAATATGCCCCAACTTTACAAGTCTGCAAAAGGGAGACCAAAAAAAAAAGGATATCTCCACTTTGTCAATCCATTTAATTTAATATCTGGCCCCGTGCCAACTGTATTGATAAAAAGTTGTCTTTTATGTTAGCAGTTGACGTTAGCACGATGAACAAGATACAGACTCAATGAGAAAACACAGTGCAGCAGCCCAACACTGAGACTGAATGGTGTAGCAGTGACAAAGGACTCAACACACAAATGTTTGCTGCCAGATAGCAGAAAAATAAATGACTTAAGATGATAATGAATGTGACGCAGAGATAGTTTATTTGTTTAAACACACTCACATATACACACTATCTCACTCTCACAGACTCACATACATGAACGACACACACTTGATGAGAATAAAACAGAGATAAATGGACACTCAATACACTCAATTAATAGCATTGCTTCAAATCCGTCATGCAATTACCAAACGCAAAATCACTGCCCTTTAAAGATACGGTAATGGTGACTACTAGCTTTTCTAAAAAACAGATAGCAGCGTTGTCTTGATAGATGCTGGGGAACAATACCAAAATCATTTTCTTAATTATCTCCTCTGGAACTAATGTTGCAGATATGTGTGTGAATTAATTACTGGAGCTTGATATGAGAGAGGGAGCAAGAGAGAGAGCAGCATTATCCACCAGAATCTTTTCTTTTTCTTTTTTTTTTTCTCTCTACACGGCATTCATTAAGGCAAAGGCAACTGTCAGTCACTCAACGAGACAAAACCTTGATTTCCAGAAATCAAATTAGCGCTGAAAACAAAAAGAGAGCAGGGACAGGGGGAATCAACAAAAGACAGCTGAGACCTTATTATGAGCGTCGATGAGAGACGCATTGCTGGAGAAAAATGTTTCTTTCTTCTATTTGTCATGTTTCATTTTGTTGTACCTCTTTTTTTTCTATACTGTGTTTTTTTTCTATAAGGCAGTTCGCTATTATAGTTGGGGGTCAACTTACTTTCAGGGTAACGCTCCCTCTTTATCAGCTTGGCATAATGAACATGACCTTGTGACTCTCGCTTACGCACACTCATGCATTCAGCTCTGGCTCCTCTTTCTCACTCACTCGCTGTTAAAACTAACAGAAAGATCCAATCAAAGCTACTTTATTTGCCTTAGAGAGCTCAGTTTTATACTAAGTGTAAAGTATCTGTACTGTATGTGTTTGTATTACTATGCCTAGGTGTCCATTTGTAACCTTCAGATTGTCTCACTATCTCTCCAAAACACTGCAATCATGTATTTTTTTCTTCAGGGTGAAAGCCTGAGCATAAGTTGTATGGCATGAGAGAAATATATTGCTCAAAGCTCAAAAATAATCTATAAGCAAGCACTAAGCACTGCAAGCTTTGTCTGTCTGTGTCAGTAATTTATTGGTTTCTAAAGGAAACTGGTGGCTGGTACATACTAGTTATAACAGGAAGCTCAGTGTACATTACATGTTACATTTACACATTTAGATGGATAGATAGAAAACTGCACATGATAGGAAAGCTTTTGTTGAAGTCACTGACTAAAGACTGTTGATTGCACTACTCACATAGAGATTGATTTAATGTTACCAAACTGTCTCTAGCTCAACATGTTATCAAGGACATTTTGTAAAAGATTTTTTTTGATTCCCAGAACCAAACCTCTAAATTGATGCTGTAACTTTCATCCCAATCCAATACCAAGGTGCACATGGCTTGGTGAACTTCCTATTGGGGTCCTGGGGGCAAAGACCTCCATTTACTTCAACTATACATGGTAGTTCTCTAAAATCAATTATTGTCGATTGACAGAAAATGAATTAGCAACAATTTTGATAACTGATTAATTGTGTATCAATTGTGTTCTTCACTGGCTATTTTCCATGTCATTAAACCCTTAGAGGCTGTTCAGGGTCAGATGTGAACCATTTTAACATTGAAGAGCTGTAAAAACACCCTATTACACATTTATTTTAGCCATAATGTTCCTAATGTGACCACAAATATACAAAAAAGGAAATAAAATGCATCTTTTTTAAATTTTTGTGCAGCTGATACTCATTTTTATGTATGAAATTGTACAAATGTAACCTGTATTTATTAAAAAGATGTAAGAATCAGCATTTAAACATGTGGTATTCTTCATATTCTATCAAATGTTCTCCTCAACCATAACACATGAATGTCTTTTTTTCCATTTACAGAAGGATTAATCGAACATTTATTAATGACTGATGGGGAATTTAATAATGTGAAGTATAAGTCAGAATGGGTTTAACTAACATATTTTGGTTTTTGACTGTTTTTACCATTTTCTGACATATTATAGCTTACTCTGAATGATTATTCATGAACATTATTGTCACATCTCTTGATAATGAAAGTGATTGTTGGTTTCAGCCTTTTAAAGTACTACTAAAATATAATAATACTACCCTGATCATAGTATGATAGATTAATACTACCCTGCCCTCAGTTTTCTGCTTGAAGTTCACAACCAATGAGAAAATTAAACATCTTCAAGTCCAGGACCACAGGATGACGGACATCTAATCATTTATATTGTAATTTAGTTGTGCAAATTCCTGACACATTTTCAATTACTCAGCTGTGTAGACCTAAATGAAACCTGGGCTTTTGGGGCCCCAGAACAGTTGCCTGGGTGATAATCTAGACTTGTCGAGGAGACTTTCCTCACCACATATAGGTCAACTTTTTATCTTTGGTTCAAAAGACTTATTTCGACATGTTACCTTTCTTTTTCCCCATACAAACAATACATAGTCAATAGTCCCATTTCCATTAAGAAAATTTCAGGTAAAATCTAGGAGGCAAGAACTTTACAGGAATGTCCTGTCACTCGGTCCTCTTAGCTGTTGTGTCTCCAATGCAGAGTAGGACCTTGATAGGACGTAATCCTGTCCTAACAGTTTCAATCATCATGTAATCATTGTGCAACATTTATGACCATGACGTCACCGAGGCGATGCATCAAAAGCATAACAACTCAACAAAGAAAAAAACAACAAGGAGGTCGACATGGAAGAAGCAGTTGGTTCACTTATCATATGCTTATGCTTTTGACGCTTTCTGTTGATGTCACGTCCAACTTTGAGTATACCCAATCAGCACAGAGTCAACCTCAAGCCCCGCCCAGGAATTTTTCGGGGCCATACGGAGTACATACCCAGAGGCAGGGACTTGTTTTGCCCCTGTAAAGGTTCCGAGAGATTGTCCTTCAGGGGCGGTTCCTGCTATGGAAACGCGCCAACGGTTACAGCCCTGTAAAATTACCCCAAAGTTTCTGCAGTGGAAATGACCCCAATATCTTCAGCTTGATGCCGGTCATCACCAAAAATGACCTGGATGGAAATAGGTTTAGATAATATTTGTCTGGTAATTAGTTCACTTTGACATCAGCATTAACCAAAATATCGAATGCAAACATACACATGGGTAAACTCGGTTACATTGGGCCTTTACACACCTTTCTTTTCTTGTTTTTCCCATTTTACGTTTTAGGCAGTTGGCGAATATCATAAAAGCAGGATTTCTAGGTACTAAGCAGTCAGGTCTTCCTCCTCCTCTTCCTCCTCTGTCTTTCCGATATTAAGCACTGAACGCCCTATAGTCACCCATCACCAGTTCAGCCCTTGTCATTTTCTGGATCCAGGGCTTTCATACATTAGGCTGGGATTTCTCATGTGCTAAGCCAAGTGAAGGCCAGCGCTATCTCAGACACTGCTGTAAAGTGCAGACACTGTTAGCCACCCATTCCCATTTCTGTCTCAATAAAACCTGGAATATCTTGATACTCTGCTGCCCTACATGAATCTACATTAGATATTAAGACAGAAAGCTGCTAGCTACCCATTTTCACCCATTTTCTACCTCCAGACTCTGAGCTGACTTAATCCTTACATTATTTTACTTATATCAGTACCATTCAAAGACCATTCAAACCTGTATCATGACTATCACTACTCTGTTTTTCTGTCTAAATGATGTAGTAAAATATCTGGGAAAGAGCTCAATTTGGCAAAGCCCTTGTAGATGTGTTAGATCTCAAATGGATCTAAATCCATCTTTCAGTATCAGTTATTGTAAGTGACATTGAAGATTTTATTAAAGCTCTGACAACCCTGCATCAGCTTCCTCCAACTGTACTTTAAAAGTGATGACAGTTCCCAATTAACTGATAATAAGTCACTTGATAACTATGACTCATGGATATAACAATAAAGACTTGTCCAAACAAAGAGACCACTGTTTACACAGCCTGTGATAGTTGAAATATAGATGCATGTATTTTCAGTAGAGGGTTAAAATCTGATTTTTTTCTTTTTACACCAGAGTTAACATTTACCTTTTCAAAGCCCTCATTAGCATAGCTAGTCTGTACTTCAGAATATTTCACATAGATCACCTATACTTAGCCCTCTATCATCCCTAAAGATGGATATAAATCTTCTTTACTTTCTACCACTCCTGCCTTGACTCTCCCTCCATCTGCTTAAATAGTCTTTTCTGATCTGTTATCTGCCCAATCCACCATGACCCATAGAGGTCTAGAAAGATCCAGAAAGCTTAGAGGAAGTGAGTCCGCTCCTCTCGCAGACAACCTTAGGGAAGCAATGTGCGTTATATTTAGTTGGTTATAATATTGTAGGTTTAATTGATTTATAGTCGGAATTGTGGTGGTCCGCAAGTCTTTATTATTCAAGTTCGAGAGTCCCTAAAAAATGTCAGTAAACAGGCAACGTGCACCAGGAGATACAGACTATTTAATACCCTGTTAGGAGCATGTTTGGTTAAAGTAGTTGTTCAATTAGTAGATTTTTTCTTTACTAGAAATGTTGTGATTGACAACACTGCAAAAAGTTTGTACCTGGGAGTGACAAAATCAGAAAATGACTAAATTGCAAATATCAAGCATGTTTTATATAGACAGGGGTGATTCCAGCATTGGGACAGAGGAGCGCTGACCTTCAAACAAACAGGAAGGCTACACATCTGGACCATGTGGACATGTGTAAGGTTATGTGCACAGTGCATATTACAGTATACGAGCAAATCACATCAACATCTGTCCACGCTGCTGTAGAGTAAACAGGTTTATCAACAAGTGCCCTCCAGTCAATGACCGTAGAGCTCTGATAAGTCCTCACAGCTCCCCAACACCTTACCCTATCTCTACCTTACACCACACACACACACACACACACACACACACACACACACACACACACACACACACACACACACACACACACACACACACACACACACACACACACACACACACACACACACACACACACACACACACACACACACACACACACACACACACGGCCATTAGTTTCTCATTCATCATACTGCCATGCCACAGTTCAAACTCATGTCACCCTATTAGGTGATAAAACCTGACTTTACAGGGTGGACCTCTCTTTGCTCTGCGTGTGTGTGCCCATGATCCCTCTGATCTTCTTATCAACACAGCATTGACAGTTCAAATTAATACATTCACACACCTGCGTTGCGGTCATTGGACACAAATATACATACTGATCAACATTTCACATCAGAAGGAAAACAAGGCGGCCCTCTTCAACTCTATTTGTCTGTTTTCTTTTTTTTTTTTCTGGCAACAGTTGCAAAAAAGTAATAATGACAAACTGGGAACGTGAGCAGGAAGAGATTTCCAAAAATGAAGGATTTAAGGGTCTTTAAGTCATGCATGCTCAAACACCAAGCAATCAAAATGAGCCATATCTATAAACATATAGGTTCCCTTTTATTGAAGCACAAAACAGCTTCCCAGTGCAGTGCAAAGAGGTAGCAAGCAGGATTAAACAGGAGAGACGAGGAGGTGGAGAGAAAAATGGAGCAAAAATGGAGAGATAATGTCAGTTCATTAAATAAACACGAGTCTGTTTGGTTTGGTGAACTGCAGCATTAAGTGAAGACATGGAGCCACATTTCCATATGAACAAGGCACAGGTAGAAACACACACACACACACACATATACACACACATATGCAATACTTATAGTTATATGCTCAACATGCACACACTCTTGAAAACTCTCATGCACACACACACACACACACCCTCCACATACACAGCTCACCCTTTCATACACACACTCCACCTTTCGCACACACACTCACCCACTTACCCACTCACTCACTCCACCTTGCAAACACACTCATGCATGCACACACACCCTGCACCCTCGACACACACCTTCCACCCCACCCCTTCATTAATACTTTCCTCTCTAAAGCGAAGGAGAAAGCCCTCCAATTATAACCGACTCCTCAGCAGACGGGCTCAGCGCTGCATTTATTAGGAGCTCATTTGGCTAAGCGGGGCTAAACACAGCGCATCGTGGAAAGGCGGGCGGATGGGGAGGGGAGAGAAGGTGGAGGGGAGGGGGGAGGGCAAGAGGAAGAGAAAGATGCACTCTCTCTCACTGTGTGTCTCTGTGTGACATTAAAGGGAACATCCCCGTATTCTGTCCTAATCCAAACTGATTTGAGATGGCATAGGGGGGTTTGAGAAGCAGCGTTGGATTATTTGTTTATGGTGGGGGGGCTGGAACGCCTCTGCTTCCCCAGATTTACCGTCTTATACCGTCTTGCTGCGCTTAATCGCCTCTCTTCCCCCAAACACAACCCATTTACAGTTCAAAGCGGCAGAGCCTATATCTATCGCCGGCTATATTACGATTAGTATTAATATCATCACCATATTCAAGGCTGAGAAGTCTCAGAGGGGAACGAGGGAGGGGTGATCACGACAATACTGTTGCTGCCCAAATATGGCGGCTCACTCTTTGAAAGCATGACCTTAGTGAGGAGACGTTTCTCGCTTTAATCATAGCTGCAGCTTTGCCTGGTTTGGAGGGTTAGAGGTGTTACTCAGCAGTTTCACAGATGGATCCCCCCCCCCCCTCCATGTTGGAAATTAGACAAAGTCTTTTTTTCTCTCTCTGCTATTCATTATGCACTCAGGGGACCTTGAAGCAGCAAAAAGTAAATAATTTCAGTTGCAGGTGTCTGACATTGTACCCTTGACAACCAAATATCAAACTTTCCTTCACAGCAACAACAGCAGTGTTCTCTGTTTAAATAGCATACTCTTGTTAGTAATTCAGGGTCACTAACTGTATGAAGAATACAGTGTCTGAAAATCTTTAAGTAGCAAAGGTTCACCAGAAAAAGAGATAATACTTTAATTTGTCTGTAATATGAATGTTTTTATCTGATGGATGCATTAGTACAATAAGAGAATCACAATAATGACGCACACACCTTGATGAATTGATGAATTGCCTACATTTTTAAATTACTTTTAGATGATCATAACTGACCTATGCTTTTTTATAAGCTGTTCCACACAGATCTTTTGTACAGTGGCCAACCTTGTTTTCTTTGGATAGTCTAAATATATTTAGTCGTGTCTGCAGGATTACTACAGAGCACATGTCTAACTGAAGGAAACTTTTTCAGATCTCACTCAAGTTGATGCCACCTACACTGGAGCTGGCCCTGAAAATCAGATTGAACACTGAAACATCAACCTGAACTGATCAGAGTCATCAAGCATTCTTGAAGCTTTTTGTATCAGAGCTCTTCTTAGTGGTAAGTGCACAGCGATTTAGTAAATGTTTACAGAAAGACAGCTATAACTCAGTTTAAACAGTATTTACATAGGATTAGTTTTGCACTGACCTGTAAGTCACATCCTGAACTTACAGTCAAAAGTGATGTGATTAACTTGCTTTATAAAATACTGTACACTAATGTGACTATCCTCCAAAGAAACAGGACAGGATCAGTTGTTTACTTGAGTGCTTTAAAAAGGCACATACTGTAAGTGACAGAAGCCAACTAAAATAGCAGAAAATCAGGTGCACATAGGGAGGTGATCTTTAACTGTTTTGGAAGACAAAGACAACTGATATCATTCTGCCTATTACTGCCATAACGCCAAAGATTTGGGATCGAGGAAGGAAGTAGTATTTGTGTTGTGTGCAGAGCTTACAGACTGCCAGACTGCCATTGGGGCCATGCTTAAGCATCCTGCAATACAGATAGGGATTTATTATAATGCATGCCACCTTTATGATTAGGAATATAGACAAATTTAGATGCATATTTATGAAATATTTTTCCTATCCTTCTGCACTTCCCTTAGGGATACAATGAAAAACATAGTATGTAGTATTTATATAAAGTTATTGTAACATGAGAACCCACAGTCTTGTTAGGAATACAGCCAGGAGTGGACCCACACTGAGACAGAGAAGATGTATGAAAAAGGTTTATTAACCCCGCGTAACTTAGATCTATGGATATGAATGAAGGTAAGGTGGTGGGTTGGGGGGGACAGGTTGATCAGAGTGGAGCAGCAAGGAGTGAGGGAACCTGTGGCTGAGCAGGCATGGAGTGGAGCTTTAGATGGTAGTAGTGGAGAGTGGGCAGGCAGACAGGTGCTTGGAGGGCAGGTAGACAGAGGCTATAGTGAAAGTGGCTGTAGAGGAGTTTTTGGCAGGCGGACAGATGTCTATTGAAAAGAGCAAGCAGGCTGGCACACGAGGAGGAGTTCTGACACACAACAGTGAAAATACTAAAAGAACAAAAAACACATTGGGAAGTTGGCCTAAGCATCAAACGACCACTATAGGTGACATAATGATCTGGCAAAGAGCTTGGGGTAGATACACTGTTGAATTGATGAAGTAACGATGAGCAGGTGTGCCGCTCACAGGTTGAGCAGGAGCAGGAGGAAGTAGTAGTACGGACACACAAGAACACACACAGACATAGAGACAGGCAGGGAAAAAAGATAATAAACTAGGATTGTATGAAATAAAACACATCAAATACTACTGGATAAAACTATTTGATTATCTTGAAGTGTTTTTTCAATGCGGTGATTCATTGCTTCATCCAAACGATTTGTCTTGTAAATTATTCTATGTCCCTATCTCTATGAATGTGTTCAATTGCTATCCTCAATAAAATATTAAGAAAACAACTTGTGTCAGGTATTGCAAAATCCAGGAAGTAAAGAACCCCACAGATGTGAAGGGTCATGTGAGAGAAAACAAAACAGAGTGAGAAGTAAGCAGAGAGGAAACAGGAGACTTACATAGAGGCAGATAAAGTGACAAATTAATGAAAACACAAATTAATGGAAAAAGTGCAAGATTTCCAGAGATAGATAGAGCTGTGTGGGGAAGATGGAAAAAAAAAGAAAAAGGCGAGGATAATAATTGCCCTCCCTCTGTGGCACTCTGGTTTTTAAAGTGTGTTTTTACGTGTCTGCATCGTCGTGCTGAACAGCGGGCGTCCCTGGCATGGTGCCAAACTCCATCTCCCCTCACCAGGCCCAATAACCACCCAGCTATCTGCACCTGCTCCAATTATTATCCTATTAGCAACAAATACCGCACAATTACCGCTAGAAACCCTCACACCCAGGCCGCCACAGGCTGTAAAAACCCAGGGAGAGAGAAATTAGCAGGGAGCAGCAACAGCAGCGATCAGACAGCAATTAATCAGCAGAGACACATCTCTCAATGTGGAGAATATAGACGGGAGCCCAACACCTTTAGCTCTAATGGAGAGGTCTGATCAACGGAGGGGTATGTGGGAGGATACAGATGTGGTACAGAGGAGCAGAATTACATTGTATTGCTAGTTTCTGCTGCACAGGTGGACAGAATTTCATTACCTCAGGTTCCTTAAAAAACATTTAAACCTTTCTAAGAGTGTGTGAGAGATGTAGCAATGTGAGTAGGATGGCCAGGCAAAACAGCTTTGGAAACTTGTGAACTGATATCAGAAAAATTCTAGTTTTGCTAAATGATACAGATGTGCAGTGTAGAGATGCTGACAGATGGCTGAGTACAATGTTGGAAATGTGGCTGATGTGGTAAATATGTTATGCTATTAGAAATATGTTACCTTACTGTTTTCCTACTACACTGCCTAATCCAGAGCTCTTAAAGGTATTTTCAGAAAGAAGAGAGGGATGGAAGAGGCAGTACAGTAAATGTCTCATCTCATGATTAGGGAGATAGATTTAGGAATGGCCATTACAGTACCAGTGTATTCATGCACAAAAAGGTTTGACCCAATCAATTTACCTGTACTGTAGGTTTTTTATTTATTGCATAGGAAACTGGCAAATATACACTAGCATAGTTTTAGGGGTCAAGTCAGTTTAAAGGAATGTTAGCCTATATAGATATGTACAACTCAAAGCTAATTCATCCTCCATGTGCCAAGATGGAACATGAATAGTAGAGCAATGTATGTACAACAATGCCATCATACAGCAGAAATGTTCAGATCTACTTTAGTCATACATAGCTTACAAATCTTTGAGAGAACATGTTCAATTGTCACACTATAAGCACCTTGTGTATACTTATAAAGGTTATTGTACAAGCTGATAGACTTAATTACATATAACCAAAAATAACATTTGTACATTGAATTTCACGTTATATGATGAAATATCAACATTTCAGTCAGAAACTCTTTTTCTAAGGAACTGACTATTTATAGCAAACAGGTACACAGTTAGATTTTGTGAAAAGGGCTCTTTTAGGGAGAATTCAAAGAATCCCAGAAGCAACAATGACTCTGCCGGGAGAGCTAATCCCCTCCTTAATAAACCCATAACAATACCAAAAACTTAGCACATTAAAGAGGAGGTTTCAGCGGTGGAGGGAGCCGCAGCACCGTGCAATGGTAGCGTTAATGCTTTTAGCTGAGTAATAGTGAGAAGTGTCAGCTTATAAAGGCCACACTCACTTACACTATGAATATGATTGGACAGTCAGCTGGTAGCCAAGCAGCTGGTGAATTAGCCAGAAATGGTAAAGCATGGATGTAGCAGCTGTTGTCAGTCAACTAATACAAGTTTACTTCACTGCTCTGATAACTAACAGTATGTTCCACTTTTTTTAATACATTAAACTGAATAACAAGTTGCAAACATTTATAAACCAACAGCAGCTAATGTGCTTTCAGATAGTGGGCCTCCATTGTTTTCAGTTGATGGCGGTAAGGTGAGGAAGGGAGGTTGCTGCTCGTCAATATACGCAGCTCTTTGGTGCTGTGTTCATAATGGTTCCACATTTTTGACATGCCTCCCTAGCTCACTGTGTGACAATGACAACAGCAGAAATCTCAGAGAGGGACACAATGCAGGAGCTAATTTCACTGGTAACTGACAGATCAATGAAGAGAAACTGTTTTGGAGTAACATCAGTCTGAATATGCAGTCAGAAAAAAAACTTAATTCATGATATGCTAAAAGTTATCAAAACTTAATATATTTATTTTGATATATTGCTAATCATTTCCACTATTTTAAGCCACAACGTGTTGTATTCAGCTGTATAATGACAGCAGGTGATTAGCAGCACCCTTTAGTGTTCAGGCTGCTCACTGTCTGAAAACATGGATTAGGCAACAAGTGACAAACTGGAAAATCAGAACAATCTTGTCAAACATTATAGGTAGAATTAGGTCTGTACATTATATGCTGACAAAATAGATGGGAAGTATACAGCTCTGTGTGGATTATCAATACATCAAAATACATAACTTTTTATACTATCATTAGTCCTTTGAGATACTGCAAGCACCTTAAGTAAAATCGATGTGTACCCACAGTACCTTTTCTTCTCTTTGTATTCAGTATTGCTGAAAATACCCCCCAATTAAAGCTGGGAGTCTCCATGTTGTATTGATTTCTTGTATCATATCCAAAGTTGTGCAGAGCCAAACATCAGCGGCTGATCAAACATAGCGCATAGCTTGAGGTAAAACAAAATACAACATGTTGCTCACTTGAAAGTTGATGCAAATTGCTGCCTAAATTGAGCTTTTCTTCTTTTATTTCTGGATGTTTTGATGTGTGTTTTGGTTGCATTTATGTTTTATGTTCTGTCATGTCTTTCCATCATCGCCTTGACATGCTAGTAGAAAAGATTACAGGCATGGTGCCAAAATAAACACTTCACCTGACAACAACATCCCAGCTGTCGCTGCCTCGTCCTGGTAGCCTGAAGATGTCCGGTTGATACAAAAGCAAAAACTAGAGTGGAATATGCTCCCAGCACACCAAAATATACTGTAGCTACACTAACACACACACACACACACACACACACACAAATGAAACCCACTAGTATTCATATTCAAATGAAAATCCTTATCTTTCAAATTGTGGCTCTTCCCTTCAGTTGCTTTTAATGCATGTCGGAGAGATTGAAAAGTAGGGGAGCAGAGAGAGGAAGAAAGTGAGAAAGAAATGGAAAGAGCCAGAGAGAGAGTTAGAGATGCAGGAAGCAGACTTTGGGTGAGTCCAAACCTCTCCCCAACAATTTATCAGCCAAAAATTTGACAAACACACAGACATACTGACCGACAGACAAATTTCTTATGGAGGCCTGTTATCCACACCCATGACGGCTGTCAAAACAGCAGTTAGGAGCAAAGACAGAGAGAGATGGAGTGTGAGAGAGTGAGGGAAGAGAGATATAAAGGGAACATTGAGAGACAGAGAGAGAGGAGAAAAGGGGAAGATGTGTGTGTCTATCTCTCCCTGTCTTTCTTTAAATGAAACAGTGGTGTGCTTTTGGAGACAGTTAAAGCTGACAGAAGCACTCAAGTTCTGATCAAGAGGTCTCTCTCTCTCTCTCTCTCTCACACACACACACACACACACACACACACAAACGCACACAGAAGCACACAAATCACTTTTGGGGGAATGTCATGCAGCAAACATGTAATGTGTCCTTTGGTGTTTGAAACACACTGGGCTCTTTGACATCTATCCCTGCTCTCTGGCTCTCTCTTTCACTCTCTCTCTCTCCCTCTCGTTCTCCCTGTGTGTGTGTGTGTGTGTGTATGTGTGTGTGTGTGTGCGCGCACATGTGTATGTGTGTGTGGCCTTAGGCTAGACTAGCCGGCTGTTCTCCAGACTAATTCACACAAGGCGAAGGTCAACCAGAATTCCTCCAAGGTCTCTGTGTCACTATCTGTCTGTTTTTCAGTCCTTGTCCTTGTGTGTCTAACTTTCTCTTTCTGTCTGTCTTCCCTCTTGATTTCTGTCAATTCTTATTTTTTGTATTCAGTATAGTGAGACTACCCAAAACAAGTGTGCATTTTATCATTAAAGGGGACTTCAAAATAGATGCATCAACATTTTAAATCCTAGTGACATTCTTGACACATGCTCCTGATGATAGCTGTATATGAGCTCCAATTTAGTGTTGTAATGGGAAATAGTACCTCTCTATACCTCTATAAAGATCTTACATCTCCAAAAATAACTATGAACCCACCTGTTCCTCCTGCTCTGATTGGCTCACAGTTGTCCGTTAAAACTGTGCATTAGGTCAACACCAAAATGGTGTTTAACCATAAATAACTCCATCCTCGCCTTTAATGGTGCATGGGCAACTCTAAAGAAGTGTAGCGTCCATCTTTTGATTCACCCCATGTCATCCTGGCAAGTAAGTGGCTCAAAGAGACATGCAGGCCTGGCTCCAGACTAACGAAGCAGAAGCAGAAGAAGAAGAAGAAGAAGAAGAAGAAGAAGAAGAAGAAGAAGAAGAACCTGGTAAGATGGGTATTTTTATTCAGTGATTGTGTTCAGCGGGCACGGGCAGAAGCAAGGCCTGTGCTTAGTCCCAAAACAAAACTTTTAAAAGCTCACCGGGGGACAAAGTAGGGGATGTCACAGCATCATTGTTTGCCCTATGTCCCATTCAGTGCTTGGTGCACTGTCTGCGGTCTTCATCAGGGTGTTACAACTGGATCAACTGGTCATTTGCATGCTGTTTGTGGAGGGAATCAGTCTTATATTTTAACTTTACATATTTTAACTTATATATGCTTTTATCAATCTATAAAGCACTTTGAACTGTTTTTGCATAAAACTGCACTATTCAAATAAACTTGTTTCAAATGCAAACTTAAACTTGAGGTGTTCTGCAGTATTTCTGAAGTTAAGCACACAATGATTTTCACAGGTTTCCAAAATGTGTTCAAATAGGGGTTACATTTGCATACATTTCCATAACAATATAACTGTCACAATCTGTCCTATTTTGGATTTGATGGAGCGATCACTAAAGCAAATGTAGCCATCGTGATATGTTATGAATCCCAAACGCTTTGGCATTAGGTTACTATAACAAATGTTCAAAAATCTGTCCAGCTGTTTTACCTGATCGGCTTTGTGCTGCCTGGTCAGCCAATAGAGAATTCAAAGAGGTGTGTTTGTGCATGTGTGTGGGCTGTGAGGGACTTTGTGGTGTGGCAGATCTGGGCCTGTTCTAACTGAAGTGCTTTGTCCTGGAGTTAAAAAAAAAAAAAAGTCATATTTCTCCAACGACTAAAAACTGTACCCAACTGTAAGAAACAGAAAACTTCAATGTAACATGTGGGGACCACAGAGTGAAATGATGCCACATGTAAATCTGGAGGTGAGAGGACTCTGGAAGGACATAAAGTTTAAAGAAGCTTCTCCAAGTAAATGAAAAAGGACCCCATCACATCTGAGAGCTGTGAGGTCAGTCCTGCTGTGCCGGGTCACAGACCTGAAGAACAATTCAAGTCTCAAAGTGAAATAGAGAATTAATCAAACTACATATAAAATGATAATCAAAGCCCAAAGAAACTTGGAGGACTGAGTTCATCGGAGCATGTTTCTTCCTTAGAGGGCTATCTGAGGTGTTGTAAAATTGTTGTAAACAAGTTAAATGTCACTGACCTGCAAAACATTTCAAGTGAGGACTGAAATCAATTTTAGAGATTTATTGATCGATTTGGAGAGAGAAGCCACATAGTCATTCAGGTTGGAAGTAAATCAGCGCTTATTTCCAACCCACACACTAGCACTTGACATCCTCACAGACTAACACTCACACAAACACAACACATACAGTATATACAGTTACCTTTTCATATGACATACAGCGTTCACCCACTCAGGTCTACAAACAAGAAGATGCTTGGTCAATAAATCCTTTCCATCATTATTATATCAGCAGTCTGTGTTTGTGTGTAGGTGAAATATAAGATGTCCATGTGATGAACCATGGACCATGACAGCAGCAAAAAAATTGGATACAACAGATAAAGGTATGGGCCCAAATGGGAACATTTACACCCACCTCCTTGCTAACCCTAACTCTAACCTCTTTTATCCCCTTCATACTTCTGGTCTCATCTCCTTTATTTTCCATTTGTCTTTTTTCTACTGCTCTTCCTTTCCTTTCCTTTCCTTTCCTTTCCTTTCCTTTCCTTTCCTTTCCTCAGTCTTCAGTCACCCAACAAGACAAACACATCAAATGATGCCTTTTCATTGTTGCAGATGCAAATTAGGACCAGAATCAGAATAAAATAAACGTCTGCCTTTATACAATGTTACTGCCTTCATAAGTGACTCATTCACACACAATAGAGGAAATGTCTCATTTTATTGAGACACAATGGCTCTTTGGCAGCTTTTGTCCCCTTTCCAGTCCCCCCCCCTCCCAACCCCCAACCTCCTCCCCATTCCTCGCCCATTCCCCTCTTGGAAAAATAAAATTAAAAAAAATAAAGTGCGTCCCAAAATTTTCAAGAACTCTTTTTTATTACTAATCGTCATGCGGAGGCGACCCCTTACATGTGCATCATGGGAAATGAGGGAGGTGTCACAAGTAGCAATGCTGTCTTGTTCTCTCTGAGTGAGTGGATAAGTGCTACATGTCAGCGTCATGTTTAAAGACGCGCCGCATGATATCTTTGTCATCAGGGCCGACAGAAATCACGGTTCGAGACGAGCGGCGCGCCCGCTTGTCACAACAAACCCCTGCAAGAGGGGCGCGCAGCTCGATGGAAAGCTGTAATTTAGAATCAAATGAATTATCTATGACTTCAGTAAGTTTGTCAGAGAGACGAAGATGTGACGGCTCGGGACAGAAAATGTTAATGTTGTGTAGTAAATTACTGCAGCTCCAAAAATTATTTCAGCTGTTGAGGAAATGTAACAAGATGGAAAGAAGCCCCTAATTGAATTTGTAAAGTACATGTAGAGATAATAAGCTGGGAAGCAGATGATGTGTTAGCTGTAGCATTTATGAAACTGAAAATGCAGAAAAGTGCACAAAGGCCCTGTCAGATCGAGAAGAGTTAGTATCACAGAGGATTACAAGGTGCAGTACAATATGTCTCACCAGTGCAACATCCTGAGACTGGGTCAGCTCAGTTCAGTTCAGCACTTTATTGTCCTGCTGGAGGAAATTCAGCTTGCACAGATAAACACTCAAATCAATACAAGATGGGTTTGTATAGGATAGTACACATATAACAGTGCAACTATGAAATCTGTAAAAAGATTATTTTGTATAAGATTGAATAAGATGAAGTGTTACAGTGCTAAGTGCGAGCAAAAAATGCATAGATGCAATTGAAAACTACTGCACTTCGCCCTGAGTACCTTGTACCTCTGACCCGTGAAGTAAAGATCAAATGCCTCAAAGAGAGGATGGTCAGGGTCCCCAAAAATCAATTCTGGCTTCCTTAAGACCTGGCTATAAAAGACATCTGACAAGAAGGACTGCTGCTTGCTCGCCGGTCAGGACCTAACGGTGAGTGGCCAAGGTGGAAAGAAGTGAAATTCATCTCCAAAATAAACCTGCAAAAACACTATTATGTATTTGGCCTGATCTGGTTTGTTTGTGTTAATCTTTAGACCTTGAGCAACTCGATACATTGAAAAACATTTATGAACCAAATATGTGAGAAAGAATTCGGTTTTGTAGTAGTAGTAGAAGGGGGGTTTGCCATATAGCTACTTATATATAGCTACACATACAGTATGTATCTGTGTACTCCTTAGAGAGCAAACTGGGGGCAAACATGTTACAGTTTTTCATGTAATCTGTGTTTACTGCACACAAGACTTTGGCCTTTAGGGCAGAGCATCCTCCCAGGCAACAAAAGTACCCCCACAAAATAGAACCAAGCCTGGAGAGACCTGCTGTATTAGGCCAAACCAAGGGGGCAAATGTCCTTTACAATCATTCAATAACCTGTAACCTCCTATGAACAAGAGGGAAAAGAAGATAATGAGTTGGACATGGAGTTTTATAGCAAACTTAGTGGCTGTAGCATAGCAAGCAGAGTAAAGGGGGGAATCTGTTGCTAAGAATTGGAGTTGCTGTAGTGTCACTATAGTTTTTGGACATTGCTTTTAAATGAATGGTAACAACAGACAGCTGGGGTAATAATTTGCTTTCATTTTGTCTCATAAATAAATATGGCTAACCTTGAGGTTTTTTCTTCCCCAGTCAACTTTTTTCTTTTTTACACAGATTTCAATTCAATTCAATTCAGGGATTAACTTAGAGAGGACAATGTTAGTATTACCAATAGCAATGATGACCAAAAGTATGGGTACACCCACAAAGGTTGGAACTTGGAGCTTGTGTGACTTCACATTAACACACATTAGTTTTATTGCTGGTCTTAGCCTTGTCACCATAACCTCCAAAGCCCCTTACAGTATGAAGACATTATGCAGCTATTCTGAGGGAAACTAAAGACTCAAAATACATAGTCTAACTCAGACACAGTCTTTGGATCATTCTTGGCACCTTTTATCTGCCTTTATCTGTGATTTAGACAGTTTTCATGCCTTTTACTCAGATTAAGTTGTTCCTTTTCACTGTGTTCCCTCGTTGAGAACTCATCATTGTTTACATGCTGCTTTGCTGTTTAGCAGAGCTGTTGTCAGCCAAAAGGAAAATGAATGGAAAAGCATTCAGCATTTACTAGTGTGTTGAAAAAAGAACACAAAGGACACTGCTGCTGCTTCTCAGTGTTTCTTGCTTTCACTTTCACTCTGGCTCTTTATCAGCATCAAAATAATTACACTGGACAGGCCTGAAATTAATTAACATTCTTATATATGTTATTTATGTTTTGTTGAGTGAAAAACACTATACATTGGACTTTTCCAATTTACTTGCTTGGAATTCCTTTTTGTTGAAAATCATTCAATTAATTTCTATTCAGGTTAATGCAGGGCTGCAGCTTTTCCCAGCATGACTAAACATTGGTTCTTTAAACATTGTACTACCTAAATTACTGAGATGAAACTTTATAGACATGTCCCAGAAAGTACTAGAAAGAAATAGAGTAGCAAAGGAGGAAATGAGTTGACGTTACTATAGAATGACAAAATGAGTGTAGGTGGGAGGCTGGGGTGAATGGAAACCACAATGTTCCACCAACGTTAACAAAGTACTTACTTTAGTCAACATTAGATTTAAACAGTCATTGGTAACAGTTGTGGAAGACACAGTCCTGCCAATGCATGCGGGCATCAGAACAAATTAACTTGTATGTGTAGTTCTGGAGTGCACGGATGGTTTCATTTGGAGGACCTGTTGGGTATGTCCATGCCATTCATGTGTGTGAGGAGTCAGGTGCTATGGGCATGGAAATGTGAAATCCGGATGAACTTTTTCACCTCATGCACAGTGAAAGTCATTTGAGAAGTGAAAAGTGAAAGTCAATGACAGTGCCATCCAGTTCTGTTGGTACATCCGTGATTAAGATGTAAGCCTACATATTTTTTCAGCTTTTAAGTTTAACCTCTGACATCCCTCCTACTGTGGAGTAATAGGTGAATAATAGAGCGAGAACAACAATGAGTTAAACTTTAGTATTTATATGTGGATATCTGCTCTGCAAATACCTCTTTTCCTCACAGTGAATATTAACAGAGAGAGTGATACACACAAACACATCTCTACACACACACACACACACACAAAACCTTCAACCTACAGTGTTTAGAATAGCCTCCCTCTTCTGTTGTCTACCCTATTCCAAACATCTGAGGTGGAAAATAGAATAAAAATAAAAACTTGTTTCCAATTCAGAGAGAAACTCAAGCTCGAGTGGAGATTGTCTGAAAAAGAGAGAACGAGAGAGAGAGGGAGGGAGGGGGTGGGGGGGTAGAGGGGGTGGATAGAGAGATGAAGAGAGAGAGATAGAAGAACAAAGAAAGAAAGAAAGAGAAGGAGAGCAAGAGAGATTTGGAGGAGGTTTTAATTGTTTTCCCATGATGCTTTGAGGAGGGCTCGGAGCTCAAAGCGTCGGAGCAGAAAGCTGTTGGAGGGCCTATCGTCCTGGCAACCAAGCCTGACCCTTTAGTACACATGAACATGCACGCACGCACACACACACACACACTGGGGTTCATTTAGAGTCTGACATCAGCAGGGTGGAATTCAAAGGGGAGGGAGGAGGTTGGGGGGGGGGGGGGGGGTTGATTGGGATCAGGAGGCGTTATGTGGTGAGGAGGTGAGGAAGGAGGTGGGACAGGAGGAGATGGGAGATGAGGCGGTAGCAAGGTCTTATGGGAGTCTGACAGAAGTTGGCAAACTCAAAATGTTCCTAATAGATGAATAAAACTGGGGGGGGGGGGGGGGTTTATTCCAATTACTCCCTAAAAGCAGAGTCATGTTAAATTTAGTGTACCAAGCGATCCTTTCTCACCTTTGTATTGAATTTGTAAAAGTTTCATGAGTCTTATGAGTCAATGACACCAAGCAGCAGCACCGATGTGTAATGCACTGTGTCATTTTGTTAAATTCAAAGTAGAGGGAATCAAAGTAGAGGGAAGTGACTAAACTGTCATTTTGTCATTTAAGAAACCGCAGTTTGGCGTAGGAAGACAATGAGTAATTCTGTTCAAAATAAGACAGACTGACAGCGGTAGGATGCAATTTTTGGACAATTCAACTTCAGTCTGATGTTAAGAGGTGATAATATAACAAAGATACCACCTTACTTTTTGATTGGTAATAACTGTTATTAGTGACACTGAAGTAGTAATTTGTTATGTTTCTCATTATTGAGAAAATCAGTATTATTACCGCAACATGTTATCCTGTACCAACGCTAAATATAAAACTGAGCTTGAACTACTGATTGTAGCTTTTACAACAAATTATTAAATAATGTTACAAAACTGAAAGAAATGTGTTTTATAACCAAAAGTATGTGGACACCTCTATGAACATTTTGGTGCAGTCTAGGGCTGTTTTTTTTTGTTCTTATTTTGCCAGGCAGCTGGATTCAAGAGATCATGAGAATCCATCTTGTCAGGTTTGAAGTTATGTGCCAATGGTTCGGACCAGTCAGCATCCTAGACCTACTGTGAGTTATGGGTGTGTTTTAGGTATGACAGTCCGTGATAGACATTTTTTGAACGTGCCTGCCCTTTTCCAAACAGTTCCCAAGAACAACTTCTCAAATAGTGTAATGAAACCATCTGTTGAATCAGGTTTGTTCCAATTACAGGGAATATTAATGCCATGCCATGATATTTTGGGCAGTGTGCTACCAACTTCCTAGCAACAGTTTGATTAAGGCCTGTTAAAACATGACCGTGCCATTGTGCAAGAAGTACCTCACTTCTTTTGGAGATTCTTGTAGAGTTTGGTGTTTGAGTCAAACTTCTGAAGGTCGACACTCAGGCTGCCACTTGCTAATTTTCTCTGTAAACACTGTCACAACATGAGTCACTGATGTTTTCTCAGTTTATTGGCTTGTGCAAAGCCTTGACCTCAACCCACACCTCCACCTTTGGCATCGACTGGAGGGCCGACATCAGTGCCCTACCTCACTCATACTCTTGTAGTTGTTGGGAGTAAATCTCTGTTGCTAAAATAAGATTTTAGCAACAGATTAATATCCATTGTTTTAAAATGGCATATTTAACTATCACATACGGGTTTATTGTTCAGATGTTCAAATACTTCATTCGGATGTCCAAAGCAAATCAACAGGGCGATGCAACAGAGCCATACCGTAATCTGAAATAATCTGACTGAATTGAAAAGGGTTGTTTAAACTGCTTCACAGGTCTGGTGTACTATTATTTGACAGAGAATCAAACAGGAGACTATCTGTACTATATTTGTGTGTATATGTTACTATTAAAGGCTTGTTTAAGGAAGTACAGTTGTTCTTAAATTTGCTGTCTTATACTTTTTGGAGAACTTTGATGACATTTAGTGAAAAATAAAACAAAGCTCATGTGGATTTCTGGTTATTTTACATGAGGGATAGCAACTATTACCGTTACGTGTTATGTCATTATTTCATTTATAATAGAGTGACATTTAACTGCTTACAACTGAATTTGGCAATTTATCAGCTTGGAGGCAAGCTGAACTCAAAACGTTGGATGACAAAGTAAATATCGGTTATGTTTTCACACCTTAATGGTAAGACAAGCCAAAAACAAACCATGTATGCACGTTACCCATCCACCACCCCCTACCCCCTTCTCCCTTCTCCCTGTCAGGCTGTTGAAGCATTGGACTCACTCTCTTCCTGTGAGAAGGGAAACTTGTGTTTGTCAGGGATGGAGGGATGGAGGAAGGAGAGGAGGGAGATTTCTTGGCTTCTTTGTTTCCAGGCCTTGATGTGTGACCAGCAGCTCTCCTTCCCTCCTCCTTCCCTCCTTTCCTCCCTTCATCGTTCATACAACGTACGCTGTGACGACCCAGCTCCTCTCCTTTTTTCTCCTTCCCTTCTTTCACTCTTTCCATTCATCCCCCTTTACTTTACTTCCCTTGCTCCTGCTTTCTCCTCTCCTCTCCTCTACTCCCCTCTTCATCTTTTTCACCTCCTCCTCCACCTCTCCTCCTCTCTGCCCACCCATACTGTCTCCACAGGGAGCTGCTTCACACTGAGAATGAATCAAAAGGCGAAGGAGAGAAATATCCTTTCAACATGCACACACACACACACACACACACACACACACACACACACACACACGTACATATACACACACACACACACATAGACCAGAGGACTGTGTGGGAATGAACCAAGGGGCCTCGCTCAAATCCCTGTCTCTAGGCAACCAGCAAGGATATGCTGGGGGAACAGCATTAAAGTTGGAGAAAACTAAGAAACACACACACACACACACACACACACACACACACACACACACACACACACACACACACACACACACACACACACACACACACACACACACACACACACACACACACACACACACACACACACACACACTTTTAGGCTCACTCTGTTTCTCTCTCTCTCTCTATGTGTATTCTTAAAACCAATCAGAAATGTTGAGCAATAGAAAAGGAAAGGTGAGTGAGTGATGCATGTTGTGATAGTGTGTGTAGAAAAATGATTAAGTGTCACACTGAGTGTTGACCTTCAGAGGTTTGACTCAAAACCAATAGTGATACAGAGGTGAGCAGGAGTACAAGAATTTGTGTGTGTGTGTGTGTGTGTGTGTATGTGTTTGAGAGAGAAGTTGTGTGCGTAGCTACAGCGCTAAAACTGAATCGCAACAAATAGTCACTTGTGCTTATTTTGGATGTGTGTGTGTGTGTGTATGTGTTTGTGTGTGTGTCTGCGTGTGTGTGTGTGTCTGCGTGTGTGTGTGCCACCTCTGCAGCTGGCCCTCCATCAGCAGATTAATAAGCTTTGTTGCCACGCCGACCGGAACCTAGTGACAACCATCCAGACCCGAGGCATTATGGGTAACGGACTGACTGGCCGCAAGCTGGCCCTGTTTTTACAGCTCTGTTTTGTCTCACACCGTGCTCCCCTATGTGTGTGTGTGTGTGTGTGTGTGTGTGTGTTTGTGAGTGTATGTGTGTATCTGTGTATGTGTGATGGTTAATTGCTCCTCTCTTGCCACTCTTCTCAATGACATCACTGCGGTCACAGATGTTTTTTTCCCACTTCTAGGACCCCTGGACACACACACACACACACGCACACACGCGCACACACACACACACACACACACACAGAAGAGCTCAGGAAACACTTCCAGGCTTTTGACCCGCTCTCTCACTCTGTCTCTGTTCCTCTTTGTCTCTTTCTTCTTTCCTTCCTCCTTTTAGTCTTTCCTTCAACTCCTTACTTTTCTTATTCGTGGTGCAGCATTGTGTAAAAAAAAAAAAAAAAAAAAAAAAAAAACAGCTTGAAGAGGAAAAAAAGTTATTCTATTTTATAAACACTTTATATAAAGTCTTTTTTATCATTGTTGCATTGTAGTTTGGTTCATGGTGTCTTACTTTCTAACAATAAAGCATCACGTGAACTCATTTAACACCATAAAAAGTTTTTTAAATAGTTACGTGTGTGTTGTCACTACATCACCAATTGCCTCACACACGTAAGAGACAGATTAAAATAAGAATGGTCAGAACTGAAGCAGCAGAGGCCAAGATATCCTAACTTTTACTTTCCAGGATGGGTCAAGCTCCAAAAACACTGGATCCTACATTTCCCATAATGCAACTCAGTGTCTTTCATTTGAACCTTTTGCCACTTACATGTAAACTTAAAACTCCAAACACTCTCTGGTCATCCCGGACCAGTTTTTTCTTTTTTTCGTATCATCTTTATTTCTTGACAAAGCTTCTCCGGAGCCACAGAAGACATTACAACGTTTTCAGAGGCTGCATGGTACTCTTTAAAACTAGTGAAATGCTACTCAATCAGTCTACTGAAGAGGTACAAAGTGAGAGCAATCATGATGCAAAATTATCAGAATCCATCCATTGTCTTTGAATTGATAAATATCATAGCTATAATTGCTCTAGACTATACCATAAACCTTCTTATTTATCATTAGACAACAATGTAGTCAGACTTATGGCACAACCTAAACTCTTATAAAGTGATGTCTCATGTCTTCCTGCCTATTTGTGCTTAAAAAACTGCTTTCTCACCTCTAACCTTCGCTGTCACTTCTTTACATTTCTATCTTTTTTAGTCATACGTTTTTTGTCCTGTCCAGGTGTTAACAGACATCTGTGCTTTGCAGCTCTGACCCTTGACCTCCCACTCTATTGGTCGTAATGTTGGCGTTCTGGCTATTTCAGGTCATTGTGCCGTTTCACCCATTGTAAGTCGTTGTTGCTGCTGTGAGCAGTTTCTACTGAAAGGTTTGAGTGAAAGTCAAGTCAGAGCTGCCGAGTGAAACTTAAGGGTCAAGTCCAAGTCAAAACCAGTACAAGCTGACAGCCATTTGTGACAAATGAGGGTAGAGAGACAGACGAGTGTCCCTCCCTGGAGCTGAGAAACTGGAGAAAGTGTTGTCTTTGTCTCAAACTCCTCTGATCAACTCAACAAACTCAGTGTTCACTCAGTTACTGCCCTCAGCCTCCTCACTGTCTATTCATCTATCTCCCTTTCTTTTTCTGCCTCTCTGCCTCACATATCTGTCTATCACTCTCTGTCTTTATTTATATCACTTTTCCTAACATTTCTCTCTTCCTTTCCACTTCTTGCAAATGTTTTCTCTCTGTCACCCTTTGTCGTAAACTCTCACTCCACTCTTTCCATAGGAGGTCCCTCTTTTGCTCTGCAGTGGCGCCATGAAGTTGCAGTGCCCCCTGGTGGCAGACTGCCATCACAACAACGTTTTGACAGAGCAAATCCTACAGTAATAGTTCCTTATTTTTTTTTTTCTTCTTTTCTTTTTATAATAGGTGATACAGCAGTTGTGAACACCCATTATTGAAGTGGTGAGTAGCATAAATATCTGGTTGCCGGAGCATCAAATTAGTGCATAACCAGGATCAGGAGAGTCAGGGGATGTGATGGGTTCTCATAAAGGAAAGAGTACAATAGGACATTTTATAATTGGATAATATTACATAAAGCAAAATGTGTTTAAGAGCTTTTTTTCACATTTAGATGGTAGTTTTCAGCCCCACTATTGAATAAAAATTATTCACAACAAGTTGAAGGAAGGAATAATATCAAACAAGGCAGACAAATATGAAATAATGAATAATAGCATGAAGACATGGAAGCATTCTCTAGAGCACACTCTAATTTTATGCTGAGATCATGAAATTCTGTATTTTAAGATGACTCCACACTGCTTTCATCTCTGGTCTGCTTGTGAAACCACATTAAAGCAACCACACTAACGTAAAATGCCAACTTCTGTCTCGTCACTAGGAGTATTTCTGTCAGATAATTTCCCCTCACTTTTAATTTCTGATGCGTTGCGAGCGGCTCTGAAGTTGAATCAGGCTCTCCTCGGGCGTAATAGAGACATGTGAAACCACTTGCAGAGCGTTTTTTTGGCTCAGGTGTGATTTCCACAAACAGGCAAGATGATTGACGTTGGCTGCCAGACAAGAGAACATTTTTCAGTCAGCACATTTGTATCATGGCTGTAGAGTAGAATAGAATAGAATAGAACAGCACAAAATAGAATAAAATAGAATAGAACAGCACAGAATAGAATAGAATAGAATAGAATAGAATAGAATAGAACAAAATAAAATAGAATAGAATAGAATAAAACAGAACAGAACAGACTAGAATAGAATAGAATAGAATAGAATAGAATAGAATGTATAGTTCAGAGGAGGAAACGAATGGACCAGTATCAAAGTAAAAGTTGGAAATCACTTGACATTTGGTCTGTGTTAAATTATCCATGACTGAATGCCGCAGACTGTGGGCCTTAGTGAAAGCTACTTTGTCTGACTGAGCTCTGTCTGTCTTAATGAAGCTAAAAGAGTCTTAAACAGCTTAACACAGTCTTCAGGTTTCTACCTGTGTAAGGCAATACAGTGAGTGTAATGATGCACAGAGCAACGTTGTGTGTATGTGTGTGTGTACGTGAGTGTGTGTGCGTGTGTGTGTGTGTGTGTACAAGATTGAGAGAGAAACTGAGTGTATGTACTGTACCGTATGCGTGTGTATGTGGGGAAAGCAGAGACGACATCAGAGTCTATATTAAAGGATAATTACTAAACTAAGCAACAGGAGACTGTTCTCATGAAGAATCCTGAGGGATTATCACTGCTCATTGCTCCTTTACATCGCAAAGCTTTAGTGCAAGAGTGCGTATGTGTGTATGTGTGTGTGTGTGTGTGTGTGTGCATGAGTCCATTCACTTCAACTATAGCCTTAAACTTTCTCTCTCCACCTCATTAGAGTGATCAGGGCTGCTCCATGTTTGCATCCATGATCTAAAAAGTTATCAAGTCTTAAAGAAACACTGCATAGTCCACTTATTTTACTTCAATCCATTGTATGTAACATTATAACCATTAAACAGACAGTGGGCAGAAGGTTAGTGGCCTCGGTCTGTCACTAGAAACAGTCCAGATGAATGTGGGATTTCCTCCATTAACTATACAAAAATGAAATGACAAACTGCATTGTAAGTGCTTGCTTTAACACCGTAGACCTAAATTTGTGAGACAGCAGATCTGAACATTGTGTTTTTAATGCACTACTTGCTGTTTTATCTTTTGGAGCAAACATCAGAATCTTAGGTGTAACCCAACCAGAAAAGTGGATTAACTTGCAGCCTGATATCATTTATCAGCCATGTTTGTCTTTACACACTTTACCATTGAAATCAGCAATTACAGTAATATGCATCATAAAAAATTATTTATATCACACGAAACCCTACTCGGCCTGTGCAAACAGTTCTGTGGCTCTAGGGTTAACTCAGTTTGGGCTTGGAGATTACAATTATTAGAGAAAGAAGAAGAAGATATCTCAACTTTTGGTGCTTCAGTTTTGGCCATTTTTTGTTTTAATCTGTTCTACAACTCAGTATACCTTGTGGTTGATGTCAGGTAGCACAAAACAAAAGGTTCTTTCAAATAATGTATTTATGTAAGAGTGACTTTGCTCTAACTACCATTTTCTGTAATACATTGATCATTTTATAGGTATATTTTTGGTATAGTTGACCTTCCTGGTTCTTACTTTTGGTTATCTTTAGTGTCAGACTGGGAAAGGTCCAAGCTTATACTGCTGCAGCACTCAGTATAAAGTCAGCCACTCTAAACCTCTGTGTTTATGTGTACCTCTGTGTGTATGTGTAGTCAATTATGTTGATTCATGTGTTTCATTGCTGGTCTTACCCCCTGCTGCGTTCTCCACATGGTGATTATTTTGTTGTCATGAAGGGACATTTCAGTTTGGTTCCGCTCTCTCTGCATATCTGTTCTCACACGACAAACATAAACAAGTTTTTCCTTAAGAAATAATGTGCTGAATTTTTTCTCAAGAAATAATAAGCAGGTTTGGACAACATCTTTAACACAGTTATTAATTTACATTGCTGTGGTTGGTCTGTCAATGACATCACATGTGGAAAATGATTGTGTAATTATAAAACAGCAGAACAGTAACAACAACATAACAAATATGTACAACCCAAACCAAATCTGATGGTACTTCAAGTAATTTAGTTGACAGCAAAATCAGACCAAGCCAACTTTCAACCATTTCACACTACAAATCCAAACAGCTAAGACCAACAAACATACCAAAACATGGTAAGATTTGCTTTCAAATCTAATTTTGCAGTTACAAGGACGAAGCGAGTAAACACTGCACAATGCTTTTCTTACTTATAAGGTCTCCTCACAATATGTAGAAATGAACCCTTGTGTTGAATGAAATCATTTTTTAACCTTATACACTTCCACAGAAACTCACTTCTTATGTCCTGTGTTGTCCTTCATCCTGCTCTAAACTTATATGTATCTTGGTTTTCGTGTGTAGACACAGTCAAGTCTATGTTATTTCTTTTTAATTATTACTTTACTTATTACTTTTATTTGTACTTTGCTGTGATTTTAGTTTCACACTCACTCCCTAACATAGTATTTTATCCTTATCCTTGACAGAAAGGGTGTATGCGTGTTAAACATTTCTTACTTTACAATAAGAAGTGTGTCATACTCCACTTTCAATAGATTTCATCAAATAAAGTGATGAACATACGAATGGCTGGATGTGATTGTTTTTGTCAGTCCTGCAAGGCAATGGCTGTAAATCCAGACAGTAAGTGTTAGTCCAACATTTTACAAGAAAATTTAGTCACCAAACTAGTAACCGGATCACTGATATCTCTAAACAAAAAAAAAACTAAAAACGTCAATATCACAGCTCTGTGCCCGGCCCTCCCTGTGAGACAAAGCCAGAGTCCCAGTAGAAAATTAGCGCATTTAGCTGTCATCGCTCAGCTCGCTTTACAATCCCAACCAGCATTCACACAGAAGGCCCTGGCCTCTTTTCTCTCCTTCCATCCATCCACCGCTCCCACCGCCTCCACCCCAAACCCCTCGCTTGGTTGCTTGCTTTCTTTCTTTGAGTAGGAAAGGCGATCCCCTGTATAGCTCAGAGATCAAGACAGGAAGGTGTAAACTGCAGATAAATGTGATCAAGTGTCTCTGCTATCACATCGGAGTGGCTGGCTGGCTGGCTGGCTGGGTTTTCCTTCCCCCTCCTTTCTCCGCACAAACATGGATTAGCTGCCCCCCCTTTTTTGTAGATATCAGTGGAAGCAGACAGGTAGAGGAGATGAGGAGATGTTGAGTCATTTGGACTTGCAGACCTTTCAGACGTGCTTTCACTGGTAAAACGACACAGAGCAGACCAGGAACAACTTATTGTGATGAACACAGATAGATAATATTATACTTATTGCAACTTTAAATGTAAAAACACCTAATACATTGTGCGATGAGAAATGTTTGTACCAAACTTAAAGCGATGGTTCGGCGTAATTTCAACCTAGCTTCATATGCACCATGAGGTCTATCTAAACACCACCTAAGCCATTCAGTTTCATTTGGTCGGAAAATAGTGGAGTTAGAACCATCAGCCGAATGTCTTAGTATAGGCGCTAACGGGACCACTAGTGTGTCTCGTAAATGACCCCACTAATAATGCCTGGATTGTTATCAAACTTCTACAGTAGTACAAATAGGCTCTTTACTCATAAATCGATGCGTTGAAAGGTTTGTAAGTACACCAGGAGTTTATTAAAATAAACACTTACCTGATGGCTTTTACTCTGCTGCTACTGCTAAAGCTGTAAACATCGTAGAAATATTGCGCGATCACTGAAGTACCGTGTGGTCTCGCGAGACACCCGCACAGCACATCTAAAGATCTGTGTGTGATCGCACAGATTTTTGGACAGCTGTGAACTGCTTTCATTTCCTGCTGAGTAGTCTACTGTAATCTAATCAGCAGGTAAACAGTTTTAGGACGTGGCCAGGCTGCTGTCATTTCTGCAACTTTGGAAATCATTGTTTATTTAGCAAGTAGCTAATAGAAATGCTGCACTTTACACACCTCTGGACAATACAAGAAAGGGTATATATCTCTGTCAGCCAGAGAGTAACATCATACTGGTTGAAAACAAATGTGCATTTAATAATTTTTAGACAGTATTTGCATGATAATGAACACTAATTATGTAAATCTATAAGCACAGTGCACAAAGTGCAGTCAAGTCACACCTGAACACAACTCTTTTTTGACAAGTAGCAGAGTTTGAGGGAGGGAAGCCAGTGAGGGATCATGTCCTTGTTGCTGCAGTAATTACTGGTTGGTCGTTGTCATAGGAAGGTAGTGAGCAGAGAAAAACAAGGTCAGTCTGAAATTGTTGGAATTTCCATTTCTCATCCAACTGTGTCCAGTGGAAAGTTAGAAAGACAAACTTTCCCAAGCCCGAGGCACCGCTGGGAAATGCTACATTTTTGGCTCTGATTTACTAAAATGCCACTTTGTTCTGACCATTTGATACAATGTGCTGCCATGACAGTAAATCCTTTACAAATTTAATTCAATTGAAATATGAGAAGTGAGATTTTGCTCAAATTGCAAAATGATGTCAACATTTTAAAGAATTCTAATAAAATGTGACTCTTTGACAGTGGACTGATTCAATCATGTATTGACATTGGAAATATGCACCCTGCTACTAGAATGAGCTACAACACAGCTTAAAGGCTTGAAGCTAGAGACTCGCGTTCCTCTTAGGGACTTTTTTCATAATGTGTGTGATTGTTTTAATCAGTGTGCCTGTGAGTGTGCATGATGATTGTTTTGTGATTTGAATGAACTATCTCATTGTGATCCAACCTGTGGGACATTTTCATCTTAATGCGATTTCCTGAATAAATAACCCCCCTCCCAAAAAGAAAACCCACTCATACCACAGAAAGTAGTCCTATTGGATTATTTATTTCAGTACTATTTCAGAAATGCACTGAAATGTCTAAACACACTGACACACACACACACATGCACTTCAACTTTTATATACTGTAACTAAATGCTTTTCTGTGCCAACCATTGACAGTTTGCCCAAAGAAAAGGAAGAGAACAATTGAGGCGATACAACAATCATGAAAGTTAACATTAGCATGCTCTGCAAGCTTGAACTGACTTCATGCAACAAGTGAATGGTTTATTCTGTTCTGTCTTTCCATCAATGTCTTCACTGCATCGCCCACTAAATAAATGGCAAGGTAAAGCTTTATGGCTAAATAAGCTGTATGAAAGAGCAGGAAGGATCGTGAGGAACATATACGGACTGAGGTATGAATATATGTCTGGATAGAAACTGCTCTATTGACACCGCTTTTCTAACTCTTTCCTTTTTTTCTCTCGCTCTCTCCCTCTTGACAGTTCACGTGTCTGATAAACCATTTATCCCTCCAAGGACGTTTTTCCCATCCGAGCGTCCGTCCAGTGAAATTACGCACTCGACACATAATGGAGTCTGTTCCTATCGTCTCAGCACAGAGAGACCCAGAACCCACATCTGCTCCCGAATACCCTAGACAATAAACAATTCACTCTTCATGTCCAAATCTCATTTTTCGGACAAAGTCTTGACAATAAAAAGAAATAAATTACGCCTCCACTGAAGGGGCCTTAGCCATTCTGGAGACGTAGGGAAAAGTTTTTCTCAGAGTTTTTTCGCGGCAAGCAGATTCCTCTGAGCTAGCCATTATCTCAGGGAGGAAGTTAATTAAAGTGGCCCAGTCTGAATCAATAGGGGAATTTGCTGCCTCGCGACGGACAGACCAACGGACTGACAGGGAAGAGCGGAGTGACGGCCATGACACCACTTCAGAAGAGAAGATTAGCCCAGAGACAAAACTCTCGGCTCTGATCAGCCCTACAGTGCGCCTCTCCTCCTGGATTACTCCTCTCCCACCCCTCCCTTTCCTCCTTTCTTTTTCTATCTCTCCCTTTCTATCCATCCATCCACGCCTCCCCCATCTTCCATCCCCAAAAGAACTCGAGGGGGGGAAAGCGCTTGTCTTCAAAGCTCGTCCCCTCCTTCCATCCCTGTAATTCCTCACATCATTACCAAGTTTCCAAAACTTAATTTTAGCAATTACACATGCAATTAATTAATAAATGTGCTGTCATTACAGCCCCTTGTGTGATCTGAGCCCCATGAATGGGAGGTTGAAATAAAGTGGTCAAATGAACTGGGAGGGCTTCAGAGAGAGACAGAGGGAGGGAGGAGGGGAAGGAGGGATAGAGGGAATGAGATTGTTATTAAGGGATTGCAGAGTTAATCGGTTGAGGGGCTGCTGCTCTATCAGAGGGAGAAGTCTGCAGGGAGCATGAACGAGAGACAGACTGAGAAACAGAGGGGACAGACAGAGTGAGAGCGAGACAGCAAGAAATGTACAGATAGAGAAAAATAAGCAGGAGCTGCAGAAAGAGAAAGACAGGATGGTGAGGATGGAGGACGAAGACACAGACCAGGAGAAACAGGAGCAAGAGGAAAAAAAAGGTGGAAACAAAAGACGATAAGGGGAAAGGAAAAGAGTGGGGCTCCATGGAGCGCGCTCAGTTCAAGTCAGCCGGATTATTAATGAGATCAGTGAGTTCTCATGTCGCTACAGCAGCATGAGCAGCGATGCAATATAGCACACACACTCATATAACACACACTCAAAAACGCACAACATTGTCATCCAGATGTAGGTTGAGTTTGAGTGTAGTTTTTAATCAAGAAAAAGGTGAAGAATGAGAGATAAAGAAAGAAAGTAAAATCATATTGATCAATGATTGGACAATGCTTGACAATATTAGCCCTTTCCTTCACCTCATGATGAGCTGAGACCATTAACAAAAAGTTTCCACTGTAGGAGAAACAGATCTGAGAGGAACTGTTAACACATTTAGAGAAGCACAAGACTGGGGTGCACCTGTGGCTTAGCCCCCAAAAAAGTATTTGTAAGACTGAGGAACTGAACGAGGCAATTATTCCTTTTCAAAAGTGAAACTTAGTTATCAAAGCTCTTAACACACTCCCTGTTTATTGATACTAGATATTTGATAATGAGGTCAGTTCTGAGCAAGAGCAGTTTACTGGATCTGATCTGAACGTTCAGTACGGAAAACATACAGGTAGGTCAGGAGTGCCGACTCATTTATCACTTCAGCGTGTTGATGGGAATCACACCTGATATGAGGAACAGGATCATATTACAGACGTGTGTGTGTGTTTGTTTTGGTTGGATATCAAATGTACAGTATGAGGGCAAAGTCCATTAGCTGCTATTCTCCATCTAGCTTTCACAGAGCAGAAAGAGTTATGTAACATATGTGGTCGCAATTGGCAACCTTTGACCTCTTGATGAAGGGTTTCACTAGGCCGTCATGGACTTTTCATGGTCTTTTCATAGTGTGACCAGATTTAACCCCCCTCCACCCCAAAAAAAAAAGTTACAAACAGATTTAAGAAATGAACCTAAACTATAAAAAGTCAACATGTGTTTCTATGGAAATACACTACAAATTATTTTGTTCATTACAATAAATTGTTTCAAGGCTTCTTTATGTTGCATTTCTTAATAATTACTATATTCAATTTGTGACTTTTGTATAATTAGCATAAACAATAGAGACCCTTGCTGAAAAGATTGGCAGCCTCCATCCCACTAAACTGATTCTGTAGAAAATCTGCTGGGTTGCTTTCCAACTATCAGTGATCATTACAGAGGTGAAAGACATTGTGTTCATTCTTTACAGCAAAATCAAGAAGAAAAGCTTGGGCACAAATTTTGAGCCATATTTGCATCAACTACATGTGTTTACCATAGTTAAAGAGATATTACAATAACTAACATATTAATGCTTAAAGTTAGCCAGCAAACGTTGATGGGTTATCTAAATGTGCTGAATGTTAAACATACAGTAGCGTAACATTTTTATTATTGTATGATCATTCTAAAAAGTTCAAAAGACACAAGTTGTAAAACAGTAAACGGTAAGAGCTGACAAAAGAGAAATGTAGTGTAAAGTGTCCAGAGGCTTATTGAAACCTCTCATGTTGGATGAGGAAAGAGGAAAAACAAGATTATACACAGAAGAGAAACCAAATGACTCTCTGTGTCGCCTCTCGGCTTCTCTAATCTGCTCTGAGTGCAGGCTGCTTGGTCGGGATGAATTAAAGATGAGGGTTAAAACAACACAGCTTCCAGGGTTAAGAGGAGAGGAGAGGAGAGGAGAGGAGAAGAGAGGAGAGGAGTGGAGAGGAGAGGAGAGCGGAGGAGAGGAGAAGAGAGGAGAGGAGAAGAGAGGAGAGGAGAGGAGGAGAAGATCTAGCAGTTGGTTATTTTTCATTTATTATATGTGTCTTTTTCAAGTGTTCGTAAAAGAAAAATCTATCATAAATGAGCCTTTGGACCATCATGAAACCACTCTCAGTGACTTCTCTATGTTAACCAGTTTCGGATATTCATTTTAACTTACTGTAATACAGTATGTCTGCTTGTTTTACTGTGACAAAGTGTGTTTACCTCTGTCAAAACTGCCAGTATGTATGGGTATGGTCCGCACTCTGCCAATTCCATCCCAACACGCCCGCCTGTCAAAACAACAACTCTCCCTCTTTTTTAAAGAGAAAAAGGGTAATTCCATGAATTAAAATGCTTAAATGACAGTCAATCAGGCTTGTAATTCCGTCTGGTATAATTAGAGGCTGGGAAAACTAATTACAGCGGAGAAACCTAACTCTCCTCTCGCTCCCGCTCCTCTCGCTACTACAGCAACCCTCATCACCGAGATCAGGTGACAGCTATCAAACTCGTTAGGCTGCCACGCACCACCACACACACAAACGCGCACAGACATACACACACATACATACATGCACTATGTGGGTGAGCGAGCAGCTAGGCCAAAAAGAGATGGAGATGAGGAGGAGGAGGACGATGAAGAGATAAAAAAAGGTAATCAAGAAAGAGCGGCAACAACAACAGGTTGTGTTCTTAATCAGCGGCACAGTGAGAGAGAGAGAGACAGAGAGAGGGAGAGACTTTGAAGGTGTACAGGGATGAGGTAAAACAAGTGAAAAAACAGAGAAAGAGTGTAGGACTAGGGATGATAAAGAGAGATGCATAAAGAGAGAGGTAGGGAGAGGATACCGAAATGTACACTACTTTAAATGCACCTGGTTGCTCTCAGCTTGATTACTGCTGGGAAAAGCTGTTTGCAATAAAAAAAAAAAAACAGTTTCTGATTATGCCCACGACATGCTTACAATTTTACCCATCTGAATGAAACAGCCAGCTGATAATTAGTTATGGCTATAATTAACTGCTTAAACTGCAGAATAACTTCATTTCACCTAAAGTACTGAAGGACAAAGTACTGGAGCACCAAACACTGTATGCTGCTACTGTACAAAGTGCTACACTGGTACAGTATCAGCTGTTGTAGCAGACTGCCAAGTACAGTAGCATGAAAAAGTGTACAACCAAATAATGTTGCAGCAAAATTGGTTCCAGGTACTGACCAGGCGGAGAGTTCCGGTCCTCTGATATGAGGCCAATGCGGAAGTAACTTCTAGCAAAAGGCCACCAGGGGGCAACTGTTTTGGTGTCAAAAGGACTTCCGTCTCAATACTCCCATTGACTTGGGACTTCCATCTCAAGTCAATGGAGAATTCACCAACTTCTCACTTGATTTCTAACCTCAGTAAACATTTCAAAATGTGTTTATGGTCTCAATCACTCGTTTAAAGCCTTCAATGCAGTATGATGTTCATTTGGGACATTTTGGCCTCACTGATTTTATATTTGATGATAAAGCGGGGTTTGCATTAGGGCGTGGCTACGTTGTGATTGACAGGTTGATTGCCCTATGTCCTTGAGATCCCCGCTGGGCCCATGGCTCCACCCATGCCCATATAAGTAGAATCCGTGTTTTTATTTTTCCCAGCATGCAACTGAAATGTTTGGGCTTCCGAGCAGCAGTCCACAACCCAATGGGTGATGTCACGGATGTTACGTCCATTTCTTTTATACAGTCTATGGTACTGACAGAGCCCGGTTTGTGAAAGATTGTAGTTTCAGGTTACTATGTTACTAATGTAAAAGCTCCAAATCATTCTTATTATTTGGGCTATAATTAACATTTCCTCACAGTGTCAATAAAAAAACATAATCCATGCATTATATTTATGTCAAAACATATTTGCTGTTGCAAATTAATAGTAATTCAATATAATTTGACATGGTTTGCAGGGGAGTGGAAGTGGTGAAGGGGTGTGTTAAGCTAGCGTCTGAATTTCTGAGTAATTTGGGTGATATTCCAGTGTTTCCCACAGATCTGAAGGCAATGTGTGGTGGTAGGCCTGCGACCGACGGGGGGGGGTTGGTTTCGGTAAACTGACCGACGGGGGGTGTGCACGGAGGGGAGGGACTGTGTGTGAGCTATGTGAGAGAGTGAGTGACAGAGAGACGCAGGGAGAGCAGAGAAAGGAAATGCAGCTTAACGAATACGATGCATATTTTTTAATTAGCGTTAAAAAAATAATTAATAACGAAACGCAATATGTGGCGGCCGGTGTTGAATCTGTGGCGCACCGCCACGAATTAGTCTATGTGTGGGAAACACTGTATTCTGCTTTTCCATTTTGTGTTTTAATTTAAAGTTGACAAAACAATTTGGGGGAGGGAACAGTTAAACCTTTTAACAATACTTGATGATTCAAGTTGATAAGATTGATGTATTTTAATTTCCTTGTGTAGTTTAAAGGAAAAAGGGGTTTACTACACTTCCAGGGATGCTGGCGTGTCTTTAGGTTCACAGCTGCAGTAAACTGATACCTGCTCCTGGCTGGTCAGTTCGTAAGAGGCCTGTTAGGTTAAACACAGTGTAACATTTAGCCCCTTTTACTTTCCTGCCATGACACAGTAATGACCAGGTATCACCTTGAAAAACAAACTCATTACATCAAAACCAATTGTCCAAAGCGAGGTTTCTTAAGACTGCGGATCAGGATCCAAAATAAGCCTGAGGACTGATTCTGGACTGGTTCCCTGGTGAACAAGGTAACAGAATACTCTCTGTGTAGTGAAATGCTTTGTTTTTACTCTGTGTTTAAATCTAAACATGAAAAATAGTAAAATGCTTTTTGCTGCAGCATTTACAACCAAATTCTCCACACAAACACATATACACAAAAAAATTCCCACACACACATTTTGGGCTCCAATAAATAGGCTGATATTATTACCACACATTCTCCCTCTCTCTCTGTTTAATCTTGTTTACTCTCTGTTTATCTGTTAACCCTCCATGTGTCATTGTGGTAAGAAACCAGCTAAATGTCACTGTATGTTCCTTCCAAACCACATTGAGGAGGTGGGTGGGGGACCTGTTTCCAAGGTGACTGGGGTCTCATTTTTCGCCAGCGGCCCATTCCCAACCTGTTACCAAATGAGCCGGAGCAGCACTGCGGAAGCTTCAAAGAGCAGCAGCCTCCGAGCCGCCACGGGGGCCTCTAATGTCAGGAAACCCAATACTGGAGCCAGAGCTGGAAGATTTCAGCTAAAGCTACGCAGACAGATGGACAGACAGACAAGTTTTACTACAAAAAAGAAAATAAATAAATGTTCTCCTATTCATATATTTCTCTGTTTCTTTTTTTTTCTATCTTCTATCTTAACCGATTTATTCTCATCAACTTCAACTTCAGCTGATGGAAGCGTGCCTAATTCAATTTTTACTTTCTGGGACTTTTCAAAAGTTTGCGTAAAATTCACTTGATAGTTGGGTGGAAGCATTCGGTAACAAGTCTGTCTCTTTCTCAGTCCCCCCCTCCTCATCTAGCTGCATTTCTTGCTGTCTTTCCCCCTCTCTCTCATTTTCCTTCCGTGCCTGGAGGTTGCAGAGCTTCAAAGTTTATTTCCCCCCATGTTAACTTCTGGATGGATGCTTGAAATGGACGGAAGTGAGGAGAGGAGAGAAGGATATGTACAGAGAAGTTTAAAACACACACACACACACACACACACACACACACACACACAGAAATGTACATGTAGTTTATGGTAGTGAAAACCTGCAACGAATATCAGTAGATGTGAAATTTCTCAACCAAGCGTTTGGAGTACAAGAGACCTTAGCCCCCCTTAATGTAAAATTTGGTTGGCTTTTTTAATTAATAAAAACATTTCAGTGGGTCTTAAGAATGGTTGAAGCTACAAATTCAATCAAAGCACCTATGCCACAAGCCTCAGAAGTCACAATTATAAATTACTCATACTTTAAAAGACAAACAAAAGGCATGATTTGAATTAGTTTTAGTGAGCTCATTTCTTTATGTCTGATTTAGTCGGATGAGTACATTTTTCATCAGATCACGTGACATTTGGAGGTAGATGTTGACACAAGCGAATCTTCTCATCAATCTTGGTTTTATGAAGAAGACAGTAGCTACAAGTGATGTCATTATGTCAAGTAATGGTCAGTATTTCTGTTTTAAACTATAAGGTATAATGCATGTAAAACACGCTGTTCCGCCCACGGGACGGGTCGGAGGTTGGGAGGTAGCGACAAGTTCTTCTGGATGTTTTAAACACCAACCCTTAAACATATATATTCATGCCGTACATTGTTAGAAAGCTTAGATTGCCCTGATTCATTCAAGACCACTCACGAATTATATGGTTGCTCACAGCCGTAATAGTATTAGCGATTGGCTCGGCTAGCCACTCAGCTAAAGTAAGAACAGCTATAATGCTACATACCTTCAAAGTCTTCCCTTTATCCACAACGATCATCTTATGACACAGGACTTTTTGTACAGCTCGCCAAGTATCCATTCTTGTGAAATATGAAATCCGTTTCCTTATAACCCAAATACTTTCCTCAATATGTCCATGTATTTAGTCCAACACGTAGCCTAATGTAACACCAGGGAACAAACCATATACGGTCCATTGACGTCATTTCCTGTGGGACACGTGACTGTTTTGTTTACGTCCGTGAGCGCCCTGTTTCATACGACACCACACACCAGTGCTTAGAATGAGGCAGTACCATAGACTGTATGGGCAGTACATGCCTCAAAAGCTGAGGAAATTTAAGTTTGGTTGTCCATGAACAAATGGCATTATTCCCAGTTTACGCTCCGCTTTTCTGTGCGTCCGTCTGTACACATAGGCGCGTAGGCTTTTTTCAGTGGAGCGATTTTTTTTTCATGGACATATCTGTTGAAAAATAACTAATTTTTTGGTCCTTTGACTCCAAATTTGGACTGCATGAAGCCAAGACCTGTGGCTGTGGCCTTATTGTGTCTATATCCTGCTTAGAGGTCCCTGAATGTCTGTACCCATGTCATTGTATAGGCAAACCTATGGGCAAGGAAACAAACCCATCATTGTAACCTCTGCCACTCTGTCAGTATGTCACAGAGTCAGACACTTATACAAGAATCCGGAGAGTGTTACCTTTCCAATTATACCAGACACATGAGTTTCAAACTATGTGGGATCTGTGCTGCTTACAACTTGGGCATGTCGTTTTGGCAAAGCATAGACTGTTTTAAAAGGTTAAGATGCGTGGCAGGGTGTGTTTAAATAGACTATAGTATGGTTGCACGGTGCATGCATTTTGTATTATAGGGTAAGGATCTGTTCTCTCGTTCTGCATTGAACTCATCTGTGATCATGTACTATTGAATCTGCTGCGATACTCTACATACTGAACATGAATGTGCATCTTCATTATTGTAGGGCAGCAATAATGAAGCAGTGATGCAGTGTATTGTACAGCTGCAATGTGTAGATGTGGGTCTGTGCATCTAAAACAAATTGTTCTGTACTATAATGTGTACTTTGTGGTTATTGTGTCTGTTCATTAATGATGTATGGTTTATCAGTAATATATCGAACGCTGTCAGGCTCATGAGAAATCTTGACTCTTTTGGTTTTATGAAGGCTTTGATACTTTCAGCACGTCTGTTGTGTAAAGTGTAAAGGACTAGTAAAGATTTTCCAACTATGTTCCAACTGTAGTATCAGGTCCCTGTGACGATGGCATTTTGTGTCAGTAACACACCAAAATGTAGGGCACAAGATGATATTACAGTACACACATTCAAGCCTTCACGTTCTGTTTGTCTTAATTAATATGAAATGAATATATAAAATCATTATATGGACACAATTTGTTGGCATGTACCTGTTTTTTTAATGCAACATGAGCTCAAGTTTGTGTGTGTGTGTGTGTGTGTGTGTGTCTGTGTGTCTGTGTGTGTGTCACAATCCTTCTCCATCTCCCATATGTGCTGTTCTGGAGAAGTTTACAGTAAGCTTGTTTTTCCATGGAATTGTTCCTGTTTGTGTGTGTGTGTGTGTGTGTGTGTGTGTGTGTGTGTGTGTGTGTGTGTGTGTGTGCGCGCACCCTGAAACAACAGCTGGTAAGTACAGGAGGCTCCAGTTCCACTCCCCTCTTCCAACAGCTCTGTTTCAAAACAGATTTCATGTTTTTTGGTCAAAAACTAGATAGGGGCATCAGATTTGATCACATTTGGGAGAGCTGCAAAATTACCTCTACCCCCACACAAGTAAAATGACACACTTCCAGCCTCTATTCACCTCCACTTGTCCCTGTGGACTTCTTCTTGTTTCCTCAAACTGGCCTGGATGCGTCCGTTCATCTGCTCCCTATGTATCCACCTCACTGTCTGTCGATCTATCTATCTGTCTGTCCGTCTAGGCCAGTGTTCTCTCACCAGGGTTTGATTTCAACCTGAATCGACGCCCTGTAAGACGAGTCGAAGCCAGCGGCTCCAGGGAGGGGAGAGAGGGGGCGTGTGGCCAGGTTTCGTCCCAGGGAGGGTGCAGTGTTCTGGGATTAGGAGTGGCCGTGGGGCCCCTGGGCACGATGGAGGGACGGATGGGTGGATCCACTGACTGATGATTGTGTATCCCCTGAGGCAGAGAGACATAGATCACAGCAGGTAGAGAAAGAGAGAAGGGAGATCTGGACAGAGTTAACTATTTCATGCTTAACTCACTGTTTATACTTTGACCCAGAACTTGTTGATCTGAGGTAGTTTTTCCAGGGTTTTGGCTACAGTAGATGCCTTTGTTTTTAACTGAGAAGAAACCTCATGCTGCAACTTACAGTGACACGTTTGATAATAGTGTTCTTCCAACTGGGTGACAAAAGCTTTGGGGAAGCCCTTTCCTGTTGTGACATGACACTGTCCCTGTGCACAACATGACAGTTCTCTCAAGAAAATTTACAAAAATTACATTAAAGTGACAGAACTCTTAACACTAGACATCACTGTTGACTTCCTGCTTCATACTAAAAGTCTGTACTGTTTCTTTAAACAGTTTCCAACTTTTAGTCATTTTTGTATCTAAACTAACTGATGTCTGATGTTTGTTATTTCTGCAATGCTGATTTATAACAATTTGTTAAAACACCTGACAAATTGGAAAGCCTTGCATGTGTCGGATAAAATTTGGAGGAGCCAGGCTCCAAAATCTGGTGTCAAGCGTTTACAGACCCTGGACTATACATGTGGTAATGCCATGATTTGGAAATGAGGTCTTCAGTATCATATACATGTGTCATGTTCAGTTGTTTACATACTTCATTCAGGTGTCCACATTCTTTTGTATATGTAGAGTGTGCATTTGCTTATGTACCAGCTGTATCCTCTCTCAGGTCCCTATACGACTGTGTTGCTATGGATACCAAGGATCAATTAGCCCTAGCATGTCTTTTAATCCGGGCTAAATCATAACAGCCATAGCTCCGGTTGGATTAACTCAATTACAACTATTATTAAAGGACACTGTCACCACTTATTCTCTCTCTCTCTCTCTCCCTCTCTCTCTGTGTCTCTGCCTTTCTGTCTCTCATCCTATATAATAAGTGGCACTAACACACCACGTAGCCCTTTTTAGACACCAAATATAGATTCCTCTTTAAGAAGGCTGTTTCATTAAGAGGAGCGGTGGGAAGTACATTTTGGTGTAATCCTACTTGTCAAATTAACATCAAAGAATTGGCATGAACAGAGCGAGAGGAAGAACTAAAGAGGGAGAGAAATATTTCCTGTAATTGACAGATCATCGAACAAAGTGGCAGAGCAATAAATTAAAATGTTAATCTATGACTTCTCCTGTGTTTTTGATGTTGTTGGCACAAACCTGATGCGGTTATGTTTCTATACTGCTGCTCTTCCAAGAGATCTATTGTCAATCACTCATTACTGTGTCCTTTTATCTTTGATATTCTGTTTGGCTCTCTCCTTAACTGCTTACCTATGATTGCCTCTGTTCGTTCACACACTGTTCATTCCAAACAAATTGGACATATAAAATATATGATTTCTTTAGAGCACATGAAAGGAGCTGCCCGAGGCTGGGCCATAAAAAACAGCAAATGTCAGATTTAACAAGCTTTCATGATACAACAGCATCACAAAAAAAAAACATATGATTAAACACGAAATGTATTCATTTGAAAAAGTCTTAGATTATTTTAATCACTGATATGAAAAGAACGGGTTTCTTAACACTTACAATACATTTACACTTCTCCACTTGATGCATTTTTGGGGAGATACAGATCAGTATCCAATATTTAAAAAAAATCTGTAAATGCAAAATGAAACATTAGAAACATTAGAAATCTAAAAGCTTTAGGAGTCAGCTTTAGCGAATTCTGGCCAGAAGTTAAAAACAGTAACATGTATCCAGGACACTGAGCTGTAGATCTAAGCTTTACTCCTCTCAACAATAACTACAGTATGTCAGTAAGTTATGAGAGCCATAAGACAGTTACAAGTCATAACACTGTAATACAGCACTGACATTGACATTAATGAGCTGCTTTAGCACTTGCGATCATGTAGATGCTGTGATGTGGGCTGTTCATTGTGTATATCATCTTTGATAACCACTGAAACATCTGGATGGGTGACAGCAGAGTGTGTGAGTGTTCATGCTTTTTTCGTAGTAAAACTTTTCAGGTCATCCAGGGGTACAGTATTAACTGCAGATAGATTTTTTGCTGGAAATTGAGTTTTAAATTTTATTATCCTTGACATTATGGGTCCTCTCTCAGTTTGTTGAATGAACTAAAGTAAAACAAATAAAGAAAATCTGGTTTAGAAGGCGACATATATATGTATAAAAAAGTGTATTAAATCATATCTCATATTTTTCTGGAGACATGATATGATGAAGAGTGCAGCCTCTCCTGAAGTTCATACAAGATGACAGATTATATGCATGTGTTTACTTGTGTGTATGATGTAATGAATGAGAAATATAAAGCATGATGTTTAATGACAAGAATGAAATCACTAAATGCAGTACGAGAAAGCTTTGTTTTACGCAGCACCTGTTTTCTCCCTATTTCTTTGGACACTGAGTGAGAGTTGCAGTTTGTCACTGAGGGAACAGCAGTACTAGCCTAAGGCCTCTGTGTGCGTATTTCTGTGTGTGCGTATTTCTGTGTTTGTGTGTGTGGGGAGAGGTAGGCTGAGAGCGAAGGTTCACCTCAGCTTTGAAGCAGTTTCAGGTATCTGTGTGCCAGGCAGGTAGACATGTAACCCTCAGCCTATAGCCCATGGTACCCTACTTATATATATATATGTGTGTGTGTGTGTGTGTGTGTGTGTGTGTGTGTGTGTGTGTGTGTGTGTGTGTGTCTGGTAGTAAATCTCAGGGGAGGTTTTGGGTGGTTGGAGCTCTGTCTGATACATGAAAGATGGTCTCCCTCTCTTTACCCTCCTCTACCTTCTATGACTCTATTCACTCAGTTTTTTATGTCTTCTATCACTCTTTCACCGCATCCTGACATACAGCGCCGCGAGCATGAAAAAGTGATTACAATGCATGAGTTTTCAATCAGCCTTTCCTGACATCACAAAAAATCGCTCACTCTGTCTCTATCTGGACAGAATTTCGCGGCCGTGTACCGCCCCTAAACACTTCTTATTGGTTGAAATGTACACACTGCTTCCTGTTGACGAGCTAGCTAGCCCCTCAATAATTTGATTGGTTTGGAATATAGCCTACTCATGATAAAATCGTCACGCTGCAAATCAGGACAGTTTCACGTGAGATTTCGTCGCCAGTTGGCTCGCTCGCTGTATGTCAGGATGTGGTGTTTGCTATCACTTCCTCCCTACTTTTTCCTCCCCTAGACTGTCGAAAATGTAGTTTTTGGCATTAATTAATATAATCGCAATCACATAATCTTTTCTATTGTACTATTAAATTCACAATATACCAACTTTAAACTGTAGAAAATAGTGTAAAAGCATTTTTCAATGGGGTAGAAACCTTAAAGTATTTTATATTAAAGAAAGTAAATAAAATATGATTGGAAAGTTGCTTCATCTCCCCACTTGGACAAAACACACATATATCACCAATCAGGAGCTAAAAGGAAACTCATTTTAATGAAATCCTTCATGTTCTGTTACTTTAGGTAAGAAGAATCTGTTCCTTCTCCAACTGGATGGTTTACTATACTTTGAGAGCTCTTCTTAGTCATGACAGATTCCTATTTAGCATCACAACAGTTTCTGATGGATCTGTCTGACCCTACATGTAGTATTCTATTTTTTCATAAGATTGGTGTATTAGTCATGGTAGCATATAACACCATCATCCATGTGTGTCCCTACGGGCATAAAGAGGCATAAATAAAACATCAAATCATGGACATGCATCAATTTGTGTTTGGAAAGTAGAATATCACAAAGTGTTTTCTTTTCACTGCATCACAACCTTCATACATTACTGCAAGCCTTGAAAAGAAATCAGTTGTAGTATTTCAGTCAAAGGTTTAGCCTAAATTGCTTAAATTGATTTTTTTTTCTTTTTAACTGGCAAATTGTCCAAAAGTACCTGCCTAAAACTTGCTGTACTTGCTGTATCATTATCACCATAAACCTCTTTAACGTCTGTTTTATGAATTCAAAAGTACAGTATGTGTGTTGGTGGCAGATGGCTGTGTAATGCATGATCAAAGAGCACCAACGTGATAATATTACAGACAGCTATAGCTGACTAATGATGTGATACCTGGATGTTGATGTTCCCGATGACAGGACAGACCGTTACAGCTGAATTATGTAGAAGGGAGTTCTCTGGTGCTGGCTTGACAACTGTCGCCTCCTACAGCTGTCTGTCTGTCTGTCTGTCTGTCTGCCTGGCTGTCTCTGATCATATAGATAGAGACTGTCATGCATAACACCTAACGGCTGCATAATCTATGAGAGGACAACAAAAATGCAATAGTTTGAGTATGATAGTAAAATTACAATCAAATATATTGCTTGCTTTTAGTAAAATCTGAACAAATGTTAAGTCCTTTCTGCCAGCTGTGGCCTCACATTTAACTTTATATAATACTTTTTTTTAAAGATAAAACATTTTTAGATGAGGCTGAGTGAAATTATTACATAGAAAAGAAACTTGGACATTGTTGCATTTTCTATATGAATCATGATCACATTTTAATGTAGGTCACAGTTATCTCAGACTGTTAAGATTAATTAAACTACATATTTGTGGTAAAAAAAAAGGGTTTTCCATTTTTTAGTTAATTTGATCATGTTACCTTAAAAAATTGATATATGCATGTAAACCCATAATAGTGATAATATGTACTAATAATGAGAGAAGCAAGATTATAAACTTTTCTCATTATTAGTACATATTATCACTATCATAACATTATATATGGGTTTACATGCATATATCATTTTTTTAAATACATTTATTCACTACCTTTAAGTGATTTTTAAATGTTTTTGTAAAGACAATGTGACACAAACTAACGTTTCTGTTGTTTTTAGCCTTCAGCTATGTCACACTGGCAAGCTGTGAGCAGGTAAATGAGACATGTAACAGGTCGTCCACACCCACACACACACAGTGGCAGACACCCTGAGGCATACTGGCGAGCAGAGTTGTGATTACTACACCATATGGAGAATGATGGTTAAAGTCAGAATCGTGGTATCTCATGATCTCGTCCTACTCCACCTTTCTTCCTCTTTTTTAAACGCATCGCTGTGACTCCATCAGTCCTTTCTTCAGCTTTGTTTTTTTGCAGACATATTTATGGAATAAGATTGGTATCTTTCTCCATCTGCAGTTTTGAGACTTCTAATAATGGATTAGAGTACACAATACAATAACTTTATTTAATTGAATGTTTTAATCAACTAAAAATATCAATTTGAATGAGTTATTTTCCAAGTGTAATAAAAGCCAAAGTGACAACATAAGTCCTTACACCCATAGTTAATATTATTTTTATATCGTCAGTAAAGTACCAGTTTTGGGATAATGTCTCATCTTCCCCACTAATTCATTCACAGATTATTGGCTCTGCTGCTCTGTGCTAACACACAGTGCACAGACTGACATTTACTCATGTAGTCACCATATAAGTAGTTAATTATTGTTAATTATACTGTATGCCCTGTATATTAAGTACTTCTGAGAACAACAGCTTGAGTACATATTTATCCACTGAGCAGTGATTTCAACTATGAATAGGCACCTTTCAGGTCAGGTCAGGTCACACCATGATTTTAATTCTAACATTACAATTTATTTACATCACATTTTATACAAGTTGTAGCTATATGCAGAGATGGGAACTCCTCTGTTAACTAGCCTCTTGTATCCCTAACTCATTGGGTTGTAACATTTTCTTGTAACACTTGTCATTTTAACCAAAAGAAAAAATTTATTTTTTAATTATTTTTGAGTGTTAGGTATATCAACCATATAAAAGCTGAGGCTACCCTCAATAATATGACTGCTAAAAGAAGCTAAAGGGTGCTAAGAGTTGCAGAGTTTGGTGTTAATTTTCAAGTGGAATCAACAGAACAAAGTTTAGGGAATCATTGAACATATGAAAATATTATAAATATAATTTTAATAGAGTCTAACAGCACACTCTACCAACTTTATTACATCTATAACAAAATAGGTTAAAGGTAGAATATGTAGAATGAGCAGAACAACGCCATCTAATGTCTCGAGATCGTAGTCGCAACAACCAAAAAGTAATTCCAGCAGTCGGGTTGCCAGGTCCGGTGCCGGATTTTATTTTAGCTCTAACTCTGTAAATATACCACTTTATCCACATGTCTAACCTTTTTAGGCGAGAAAGTAGCCATTTAGATCCACAATGTGACGCTAATTTGTCCAAATAACATCTGTTTAAAGTTTTGCTCTTGCGAATTCGGAGCCACTCAAGTTAGCCGTAGCGAGTAACGCACTTCCGGTCATTTTCACAAAATAAAACACCCGTTGCCTTTTATTATTAAGAAAACCATAACGATAGAGTTGGTGCCTTTATTTTGAAAACAGGAAGCAAACATACCCTTGCTGTAACTAACTTGAAACCACCGAGGTACATTACATTGTAACGCCAGTGGGAGTAGCAGCAATGTCTCTGCGTGTACTGCCTAATCCTAAACACCGATTGGCTTGTGTGTGGTGTCGTCAGAAGCAGAAGAGGCTCACGGTCGTAAACATCTAGTCACGTGTACTCTGAGATGGACGCGCAGGTCAGGAAATGACGTAAACGGACCGTATATGGTTTGTTATTTGTGTTATTACGTTACGTGTTGGACTAAATACATGGACATATTGAGGAAAGTATTCCGGTTTTATGGAAAACGGATTTCATATTTCACAAGAATGGATACTTGGCGAGCTGTACAGAAAGTGCTGAGTCATAAGATGATCGTTGTGGATAAAGGGAAGACTTTGAAGGTATGTAGCATTATAGCTTTTCTCACTTAGCTGAGTGGCTAGCCAAGCTAATCGCTAATACTATTACGGCTGTGAGCAACCATATAAGTCGTGAGTGGTCTTGAATGAATCAGAACAATCTAAGCTTTCCAACAATGTACGGCATGAGTATATATGTTTAAGGGTTGGTGTTTAAAACATTCAGAAGAACGCGTGGCTACCTCCTAACATCCGTCCCGTGAACGGAACAGCGTGCGTTAAGAGGTTAATGATCAAATATCAAAATCCGAATAGCGTCAGAAAGTCAACCCACTCTCCACATTTCCATTGCTACCGTTTTGATACTTCATGGCACACAAACAAATAGCATCTCATATGAAAGCTAAGACCCTGGCGAGTTCAACAGTACCACTATTATTGCGCTTAAAACTCAGTGAACCAGCAGCCAAAGAATACAAAGCTAAAAAACCACTTATTTAGAGCGACTAACAGATATTCTGTCTTACCTTCGAAGTTTTGTGATGAAAAGTTGTACTTGAGAGCAAAAAACGCTGGTTTTAGTAAGTCCAACACGGCTCTACTTGTTTACAACTCCATTTCACCCAGTGCCTGCCTACAGTAGCTGCGCAGGAACAACAGACAACCCTGGCAACCCGCAATTCCGGCCGCTAAATGGCTGGTACAATGTACACAGAACGTTTCAGAACGTCATTGTCGAACCCGTCAAAAAATTTTAAAAATATTAATTCAGACTAAATATTTTTTTTTTATGGAAAAGCAATACTTTCATTCTGTACCCCTTAAAACGCCCCGTGGCTGTATTATTTTTTTTTTTAAATATAGCTTTTAATAAATATTCTACATATTCAACCTTTAAGTGACACAAAGCAAAATGAAATCCAACTTAATGTAATAATGTTTGTGACAGGTTTTGATGTATATTTACATTTGGATTTATTATACAGCAGTTACAGTAACATTCACCACAGGCCTTCTTCCTCTTCTCCTCCTCTTTCTGGTAAGACGATGACAGCATACGTGTTACGGTACATTCAACGTCTCCTCCCTCCTCCTCCTCCTTATGTACAGTGTGTCATATTGGTGTGTAATAAACCTCCTCTCTGCGCCTCCGTGTCGCTCCTGCCGGTCTGTCACTGTGTTTGTTGCCATGAATAGGATTTAGTGTCACACACAGAGAGCCAATGCTTCTTAAAGCGTGTTCTCACACACCCCTGTCCCTCCTTAAACCAAGCTGTGTCTGTGTTTGTGTGTGTGTGAGTGTGTCAGGTAGGTTAATTCAGCCCTGTCATCAAAAGCCTTATCACTGTTGGACAGGATTCAGCGCTCCACCTCAGTGTCAACTTAACACACTTTGCACACACACAGACACACACACACAGACACACACACACGAACACATGCACACACACACTTAAAACACCATGACTTATTTCTTGGCACCTCATTAAGGTTTTCCCTGAAAGTTTAAGTCAAAAAACACCAACAAACTTTATTTGGTTTCTTGTCAGACATGTCTGTGTGTGTCAGTGTATAAGCATTAGGATTGCACATCACACTGGGATCAGCTTTAGAAAATTAATGCCTAAAATATTTCTGGAACCATGACCGAGTTATGATCCTTCTACCTCCAAACGAAAGCTGGCTCTCAACACAGACAAGAGTGTAGTTTGTGATCTACTGGTGTGTTTCTGTGCTTAACCTGTCTGAGATAACAATGAGTTAACAACATGGATTAATCATGTGTAGTTTGCACTTTAAAAATGCGTCTTTATCAGTAATTGTTTAGTATTAAAAACCTGCCACGGTTGGTGCCTTCTATTAGTTTTTCTCAACTATTTTTTCTCTTACTGGAATTATATTCTAAGAAGTCGTCATCAGTTTACTTTGAGCTGTGCTGAACAGACATTTTTTTGCATCAGGAAGCATTAAAAATGTTTGTTTTGGGGGAAGAAAAAAATCTGCACAAAGATCAGTGTAAAGCAGTCTTGTTCTGCATAAATGATCATCTTTAATAACAGCAAATACACACATCCAGCAGACAAAGAGCAACAGCAGCATCCCAATGGAGTTGTGTGTCTGTCTGTGGTGAATATAAGTCCAATACTCTCTCTTCTTCTTTGGTTCTTTGCCATTTCCCGCTGGGCATGTAGGTAGTATAATCAGGTTGTTTGCTGCAAACAGCTGCCTACAGTATTAAGACTGTGTATACCTGCAGAGTTGGGTGTTAATTGTAAGTCGATGTTGTTCTATGTGAAAACTCTTTCATATTACTTTGGGTCAACTTATTCAGTGACGAAATACAACATTGCTTAATTGTATATAGTAAATAATGAATAATAATAAATCAGTTTTGCCTGCTGCTATGTTAACTTGGAATTGGGAATGATTTGAAATAAACCAGATTTCTGTCTCTTGTTTTGATTGATAACCTGATCAGACTGATGAGCTGCATGCTTGTTGGACTTACACAGAGATTCATGTATAATGCACTGTGTCAGCAATAAAGGGGCATAAACATTTCTGCAGGTTTATAGCTTTATTGTCCTTTACACATTGCCGTTACATCCTAGTACATCTTATTTATGTCATTTGGAGTGCACATTGAGCCAGGAAAATTGTAATTTTCTTCTGTTGTGCACTCCTCCTTTTACAGTCTTGAATGACATTAATGTTCACTTTGACTTTGACTCATGTCAAGTCTTGTGTCATACTTCATCCAACAAGATTTAAGCAAATTTTTAATTTTCATTCCTTTGTAGATTTTTATCATTTTCTGTCACAGCAAAGAAAAACATTTCAAGTCTCTGAGTGATTTTAATTTTACCTTCTTACTCTCCCTCATATCCACCTTTTCCCTTTCATTATGACAGGCCAATTTTTTCATACAGCGCCAATCTGTTAACTGTTATCTGGAACATGAGGATTATTGTAGCCACTTATTTTACAAACAAAAAGTACTATCTGTTTTACTCCGTGCCTGCAGGGGTGCCCACTTAACAATATCCAACCTTAATGATAATATTAATGTGTACCAAGACGAGTCAAGCAGAACAATTAGAGTCAAGCAGACGGAGGGTGTTTGGCATCTTATCGCAGCGCTGCTACAGTCAAAGACAATTGGTACTATCTGTAAAACAACTTATTACACAGACTATCAACTTAAAGAGGAGGGAGAGGCAGCGCACACAGAGAGACACTGACACAAACGCACACACAGGCTTATCTGTGAGGTCAAACTTATTATTAACCCCAGGGGTCTGAGTATTAAATTTAAACGCCTCCTGACGGACAAAAGATCTTCCTGTAGAATAATAATCACACAGCTACTGTAGAGGGAGACTGATAGCTTTTTAAAAAGAGAGAAAACCACATAAAAAAGATAAATAAGCTGTGATTGCCTCCTCATTCCTCCCTCCTCCTCCTCCTCCTCCTCCTCCTCCTCCTCCTCTTCCTTCCTCCCTCCTCCCACCGCCAAATATACACACCCTGAGGCTCATGGGTAAAGCTGCGGTATCAGGTGAAGCCTGATTTGGAGTTAGCACCATTCCTATTGTCAGTGGCCTTTTATGTGTCATATTAGTTACAGAGAGACAAAGGTAGGATCGAACCAGCGGAAACCATGTACAGAGAGAATGATGGAGAGAGGGAAGAAGGGAGAGAAAGAGTGAGAGAAGGAAAGCCAGAGAGGGAATGCGGAAGCAGTCATGTTCATATAAAGTTATTTTTCCATTGAGGTCAGTGGGACAGGAACCCCTTGTGGCGCACTCACAATGAACATTTCGCCTGAAAGGGACCTCTTGTCACAACTAAACCTGCTGTATCTCAAAAACGCCCGAATCAAAGGAATGAAATACTATAGAAAGAGAAAGCATTACATTTACTTATAAGATGGTTTATTTCAACATTGGTCTTATTTTCATAGCCTTAGTCCTAATAACATTGGATTCACTAAGTTAAAGGCTGGGATCTGCAAACACAGCTGGGGTACACAATGGGGCAAATAACACAAGCATCAGACAAGTTTTAAACAAGGCAACCATTTAAATAACCACATCATCTAAACCACCTTATTTGGAGGTAAAACAATCGGCAGCGATCCGTCACTGGGGCCTCATTGGTCTTACAGTCAAGTTGATCTCTATACTATACTGTGCCGATAGAGTATTGATGTCTTCAGACTACTTTCCTTCTCCATGCATCTTGGAAGTATGAAAAGTTGTACCAGAAACCCCTCTGCAACAATCCCTAATTGCACAGAACCCACATTTTGCAATAAACCAGAATTATCCTTTAATATTTTTATTAGTTTTGGAGTTGCATATAGGCAATATGATCTAAAACAAGTCTACATACATAAATCTTGCAGAGCTGGAAGTTTTCGGTTTTCTTGATTCATATGTCTTGTGAAAGATTCATCTGTATCTAACCTTTAACTAATCAGACACTCACAAAACATTGAACTAAACACTATACTTTTGGGTTTTTGGTGCGAAAAAAATACAATAGTCACATTTCCCTACTAAAAGTTTATTCATATTAAAAGTGAAAGTTCCAGATATGGGGGGGCATGGCTGAATCCATTATCCATTAAATAGCTGAAGTGTGGTTGTTTATATTATGTTAGTAAACTGATACTGTCTTTCTTCTTTGGTAGTTTACTGAACATAAAAGCATTTCTTTGAATATTGTAAATGACTGAGGAGAAGAGAGGAAAGGAAAGGAGAGGAGAGCTCCTCCACCCAACCTCAGGGGAGTGAAATAGGAACAGGGCTGACCAGTGGAGGGATACAGGAATAAGTGAGAAGAGATGATCCTCCTCTCTGGATGAAAAGAGAGGTGAAATTAAAAAAAAAAAAAAGTTCAGTATCAGTGATAGTCTAGTCTTGTTCCTGTCCCACTTTACTACTCTGATGGGACTGAAATCATATTACTGGACACTGTGTGTATTTACAGGTATGGGTACATGTTGTGGCATGTGCTGCTCACCTGTGGACAAAACCCAGGTCTCCCCAAGGCTAACCATTTCATCTAGAATTAAGACTTTGGTTAGAATGAGGGTACGTTTATGCATTTGGTTGTAATAATAACTCTCCAAAGAATTAAAAAGTCAATACAACACCCTTCCAAATGACAAAAAAGAGAGTCTAAAACCATCCTATACAAGCAATCGAGCTTCTGCTGCTCCATCAACACTTTCCAACAAGAATCTGAGACGCAAACAAAAACCTTGACAGACTCTAACCCTAACCCTCTCTGTAGCTCTCTCCCTCTTACAACGACAGAGACAACAGCTCTAACAGCTAACCTTGGGCCTCTGGTGCTTCAAAGATGCAGATCTTCCATCTCTCTTTGCAGCTTCAGTGAGCATCAAGGTGACAGGTACATTCAGCACCATCCAGCTGCTTTGATGAATGCTAGGGGACCTTGATCGCCTCACACGTTTCTCTATCTCAGTGACTGAGGCTAAATTAGAGTGTTTAGGTAATTTAAGGAATAGTTCTGACTTATAAGCAAAAGGAAAATTTAGAGTGTGAGTGTGCATCTGTTTGTCCTCAATTCGTCGCAGCTCAACCCCAAACTGTCCTCATCAGCATACAGATGTGCTGGAGATCTGGTCCTCTGGCTCAACCTGCCCTCTTTCCTGGATTGGTCAGTTTTGAGGTATTAAGATTATGTATAATTTGAAATGTTTTTGTGTGGAGTTTTTGGAGGTGAATTTAAGGCTTTTTTAATAGTTACGTTTGTGATTTCCTATGCATTTTGTTACTGTTTGGGACTATTGATCCCTGTTTTTTATCCTTGTCATACTGAGATAGGCGTCATGCATCCTCAGTAGGAATAACCTGCAAAAAAGCTATTAAAGAAAATTATTTTTGCTTATATTTGACAAGCTGCTTCCTGACTTTCTGAAATAGTTTCTTATAATTTTAATTTGTGGTATTTATTATTATGAATACAAACTCTGAAGCTTTCTAAACTTTTAGTTACTGGCTTGCTGGTCATGTGAAGCACTTTGAATATAAATATGAAAGGTTCTATATAAATCATTTTAATAGAAATAAGTTTGATTGACTGGTTGATAAACTTGTTCATTCGTATGTGGCATCCATTCTCTCATCCAGTGCATGTTGGGACAGGCTTCATGCTCCCCTTGAGCCTTAAATATATATGCTTTGGCATTAATATATGTATGAATGAAGAGAGAATTATCAACTGACCAACGTGAACATCTTGGTCATGATTTATCTACAACTAATGCACAGACAAATCACATCACAAAACCCAGCTTTCCTTATGACAGAACCTCATAACGTGAACTCCAGGATGACATAATCGTGATCGCTATTTCCTAAAAACAACTTGTAGTCATGTTTCCGTTGGGATTTTATTTTAGCTAGGAGGCTTATATATTTTAATGACCTCACCACTTTGATTTTATCTCCAATTTCAGTTCTGAACTTTAAAAAAAATGTTTGATGCTGGCATGCTTCCTCTCTCCCATGGTGCTCTCTGGTTTCATGGTAGGTCAGGGTGGCATGAGAATGACCTGGCAGGTGGGGTCAGAGGTTGCAGGGTCAGGGATAGGCTCAGGTATAGGGGTCATGTTACACATAAGGAGACAGGAGAAGGGTCTTGTCATTCACTGTCAACAGATCACAGCACTGAACCAGAACCTTCGCCTCTCTGACAAATCTCTCAGCACTGCAGCCCGCACCTCCAAGGAGCAGAGTCCGGCCAGGAAACATGCATGTGGATCAATATTGGGTTACTTACCTGTAGATGATGACAGAAACTTCAAATCAGACTTAAATTTGATTGCATTGTTTCCTCTGAATCAGATGCTGAGTTTTTTGCAATTGATCGCTATTTATTCAAACTTTTAATGAGGTCACAAAAAACACTGAAAAATGATCATCACAATATCCTGAACTCAAGATGATGTCTTCAAATCACTTATTTTGTCTGACCAACAGTCCAAAAACCCAAATGGAGGCAGTTTATTATCACATGAGACAAAATAAAAAGCATCAAATTCTCAACATTAAGACATTTTTCCATGAAAAACAATTTAAACTATCAGTCGAAATCAGAATACTTGGCGAGTGTAACTGCAATTTTTGTAAATTTGGTCAAATGCTGTCCGCGTGAACTTGAGTACAATCTCTACTCTAAACAAACCTTTAAAATTCTAGAGAGGTGCATTAAAAAAATTATTTCAAATACTTTTTTTAAGGGATATAGCTCATCTTTTATGCCATATGCTTTACTGTACGTTTAATTACACCATGTGTTGTCATCATATGTTGTTTTTATGACATCATGACTCATCATCATGTCATGTCGAGTATTGTTTTATGTGATGGTGGTAGACCGTGTCTGGTCATGTTGGTAAAACATGTCTGGTCATGTTATAACATATATCATGATATGTCATCATGATACACAATAGCATGTCATATCTGTCACATCACATCATTTTATGTTGCTATTATGTTTGTTATCTACTCATGTTTTTTTCTCCTTTGTGGTTTAATCAGACAATACACACATCCACTCTCCTTTAATCTCCATATAATATCAACCATACAATCAGATTAATATCTGCAGCTAGTTTACAAGCTTTGAAGCGTCTCTGTTTTTAATCTCATTCTTTGTCTCCCTCTAGTGCTAACCAACCATTGATAGTTGAAAACCTTTATTCTCACACCAACTTCACAACAAAAGGGTCTGATCACACTTCTTAATGCCAATTTTTGTGTTTTACTTAAACAGTTGAAGATGTCTAACAAGTGACTGTGGATGTAATGACTTCACCAGTTCAACCAGCCTCAATTCTTGGAGCACATCCCTATTAGAAAACAACATTTGGAGCTACAGTGCCCAAGCAACTGATTTATGAAGTGCTTTTTTTTTAACCAGCTGGCACGAAGGATGTTAAGCATTTCTTTAGAATGTAAAGAAGGTGAAGAGCAGTTTTGTTTTCATATTGAAATGTGGGAGATACAAACTGGAGCCTTATTGTAGAAATCTTTTATTTGATGATGTCTACTTTGGGATGTTTAGCAGAAACAAGGGACAAACTTCTGTTATTGGTGGTTCCAACATGTCAAAGAGTTAAACATGAGAACAGCAAACAGACACACACACACACACACACACACACACACATATACACGCACACATACAGAGATTCATCAGGCTTTGGGATCCAACAGCTTAGCATGAAAGCAAAGGTGAAACTGAATCTGTAAATTGCAGAGCAGGGAAAAGGAAAGAGAGAGAGAGTGAGAGAGAGAGAGAGAGCGAGAGAGAGAGCGAGAGAGAGGGATAGACAGAGCGCTGTTATCAGAGCAGGGGTATGTGTAACCCCATCCCTCTGCTAGGGTTTCCTGATCGGGTCACATGACCACGGCCTCGGGGTGTGATTGGCTGATTGGCTCTTGCAGCCAGGTAATGATGTAAGGTGAGTGTGTGGGAACGGGAGAGGGTGATAAACCTCTGTGTGTGTGTGTGTGTGTGTGTGTGTGTGTGTGTGTGTGTGGGTGTGTGTGTGTGTGTGTGTGGGTGTATGTGTGTGCGTGTGTGTGTGTTATATGTGTATATGTGTGTGGGAACAGGGTAGCTTGATAACAGCTTTTCCCACTGCTGCCATATGACCCTCTCACCTGCCTACCTAACACTGGTTATCACCAAATCCTACACAGCAGGAGGTCTGTGTGTAAGCGTGTGTGTGTGTCTGTCTGTCTGCAAGTTTGTGGGTCTGCTTATGGAGGGTGTGTGTATCTTTCTGTGTGTGTTGGTACATCTGAGTGTTTGATTAACCTGAGTGAACAGAAAAGAAGTTGGAGATTGAGAAGGAGGGTTTCACAACCACGAAAGAGAAATGTGAATCAGGGTTCACATTAAAACAACCCTGCTACTGTATTTCACTATTGGAAGAGTAGAACAGAGAGTTATATCCCACCTACCTTCATTTTTAAATTCATCATATCGGTATCTAATGGATTTCTTGTATA
>NC_070584.1:28024553-28102053 GCF_027409825.1 Scomber japonicus | reverse complement strand
TGTGTTAATTAATATTAAGTAATGGCATCTATTATGAGATTCTATACATTACAAAGTACATCTTTGTTATGTGCAGTGTCTGAATGGATACTGGTTTGACACAGATTTAAGTTGATTAGAGCTTTTCCTGGATTCTTTGTTTAATTACATCCAATTTGATAAATGATGGAGGTCTGCTCATTTATGCACTGGTATGCATTAATTGGTTTGACAAATGAACTTCAGTGTAACTAGGCTATAGTTTAATAAATCCTATATTGTAATTAATTAAATATATATCTAATAAGCATATTTATATTTTATTCTGAGTTTCTGTTTATATTGAATTGGTTGGGTGTACATTCATTAAACGCAACATACACATACATACTTATATAATAAAATGTCATTGTGTTTTGATAATGTGCAACTTTCCTGTCTTATATGTGTTTTTGGGTTAGGGTAGGGCAGCCATAAACCAATCAGAATTAAGATAGACTTGGAGCCAATGGGAGAAGTGAAAATGAGTTTATATACCAAACAACAGAGAGAAACACTGAACAACACGATACAAACCATCTCAGACAAAAGATTACATTTACACTAGGGAATGAGACAGAGGGTTATTCATCTGTTCTGGATTATTAATAGTATCTTTCAATAGTAGCCTCACAACGGGCAATATTCATTATGACTAACAGTGTCTGAAAAATTGAATTTATTAGACACTTTGTGTAAGGGCAAAGAAAGGCCAGGTGGAGCTCACAGAAAGTGCAGCCCATTAAGTCATTTATGTGAAACTGTAACCCAGTTAGCGCTTCATCTGTTGGTGACAAGAAAAAAGCTTATTCATTTTATTCAATCAAAGGTTGGTCAGTTCATTTTGGGGAAAAAATGAAATCACAGGTTATGAAATCTGAATATTCTTTTACCCTATTACTTTTCCTCCATTTCCTTTTGTGATGTGAAATTAGTCATAAACATATAGACTGGTCATAATACATGCTAGTTGCAGGACTGAATTAAAGCTCCAAATTAGTACACCTTCCATGTGTTGTAAAATCGACATTTCTCATAATAATCATCTTAGTTTTGCTATGTTTCATGCAGTTACTCCTTTCCAACTTCCCTTTCCTTCTGTCCTGTAAAGTTCAAGAATAAGAGACATGCTTGTAAAAAAAATACCCCTTAAAATTGTTCAGTACTTTTTACACAGAGCCAATTTCTACAGTCTATTTTCCTCCTAACCGCCTGTAGCTCAGTGTTTGAACCGTATTACAGCAGATAAAACCCATTCGGCAGATCCAAGGCATGTGGGAGCCAGATTACCAAATGTTCCACACCACATTAGTCCCATATTCCATTAAAATCACAGCACTTTGGGTTTCATTTCAAAACATACCCAGAAATTAAAGCATTAATTACTGTAATGATGGTAATCTGAGGGAATGTGACACCACGTTAGAGCATGACAGATTTAGAGTATTTCTAAACGGGGCTAATTTAAAAATGGTTTAATTCTTGCAGAGGTTTGAGAAGCTGGTAGGAACCCCGTGGGATTGTTTGACATGCTACCATGTTGACAAAATGTCACACCAAGACATTCTCCAAACTTATTTTAAGCATGGTTCAGTCCAGTAAGGCAGGGCAGGACAGCCAGGTCATTGTAGACACGGCTTCATATTTAAAAGGTTTGTTTCTGGTGATGGACAACACTGCTGTGAGCAAGTTTGCTGCAGGGGAACTATGAATGGTGATGATTGTTATAGGCTCTTAGGAAACATAAGTCACAAAGGGTTTTCAGATGGGTTTGATGGATTGTCCAGTCTGACAGCCTCTAACTGGAAGGACTTTGAATCATGAGTATAACTACTGGAACAAACCTGGAACTCAAATGGGCTCATAATGCATACAACACTCTGCTGGTTGTGATCCCAATCTGTCTGTGATGCTTAATGCTTATAGGACAGGTTAACGGTGTTAGATAAGCCATTGTTAGTTGAGTTGATGTGCTCTTCTATTGCGAAGCAGGTGACTAACTGCCTTTCTCTCATTACAATCTAATTTAAGTTCTAATTTTCAGCTTCCCCAGAAAAACGTATTAGTAATTTCAGCAAGTGCCCAAAAACAACATTGTTTTGTGAGTAGTAGGAGCTCAAGCTTTATTCCAAAGATGGACCACAATTTAAGGAGCAAAAGTTAAATTAGAGAGTAATTGAAGAGATGGAAAAAAACAATAACAAACAGGACAAATTCAATTTACACAGTTTATCTAAAGGGATTTGTATCATCAACTCCTGTCACATAAGTGTCTGAAATAATTCATCAAGTCAAGTACTCTATACTAACAATGCATCTCTATACTGACACAGGGGGGTTGATAAAGATGGATGGTGCAACATAGCTAAAAAGCTACAATGGCTTCCTCCTTTTTGGGACTTGAAAGAACAGCATTTTCAAGACAGCTTGCTCTCAAAAACTAACAAATACTTCATCATCCAAGAGCAAATCCATTGAAATAAATGGATTTTGCCATTTTAAATGTTGGTATGAGTGGGGATTTATAGTTTCTGTCATTTATAGTGTAATATATTGAAATACTCTTTATGAAAGCTATCAGAAACAAGGTACAATAAATTAAATATTCTTGAAAAACTGAGCTGTCGAGCTGTCAACTAATACAGGAGCCAGAGGACGAAACAGGCCAGTCTCAATCTCACATTTATTTCCCAATATTTTCTGTTATTGTATATTCAGAAGGTTAAGGAAATCAATGCTGGAGCTGCCTGGCTTCATATCTGATTCAGTGATGGTCAGGAAAAGCCCCAGAGGGTAAGAACTGACTTGACTTGGCCTGGACCCGGTTAGCTGGAAGGCCCCATCAGCGTGAGCCAGGGATCACACATGTTGGTTAAAAGGATTAATTGGAAAAGGTCCTTCATTTCATTCAGCCCATGTGAACAGTAACATACTGTAAAGCAGCAGAGTCAAGTCTTGGCTCACTCGTGTGTCTGCGCGAATGTGTGTGTGTGTGTATGTGTGTGTGTAATTCAGAACCAGAAGCAGCACCAATTCGCTAAGTAGTCCAATCGGAGTGACAGAATGACTAAATGGTCCAAAACGGGCAAACAAAGATCCATATGCCCATGCTGTGCATATGCCAGCTCTCTCTCTCCCTCTCTGTCTCTCTCACTCTCAGCGGGCCAAGTCAAATCTTGTTGCTAGGTTTTACATGCTGGCAATGCTCCAAGCCACTCATGCATTGGAGTGGACTGTTGGACTCTTTCAGACACACAGACACACACACACACACACACACACACACACACACAACCATCATATTTATCATGCAAAGCAAAGTGAAAGCTCCCATTGATAGTAGAGCCAGAGCGAGACAGGAGTAAGACAGGGAAAAAGAGAGAGACAGGCGGACAGAGAGGGACGAAGACATTTCTCTCCCCTTAACAACCATCATCTTTAATCACCACTTCTAATTTCTACTCCTGTTGGCTGTCACAGGCTCCAGGCTCTGACTTGCCATCCACGCTATTAGCATTTTGGAAAATGAAATGAAGTTTTGATGAACTAAACCACTCAACAGACTGATATGGGTGCAGCACTTTAGAGGAAAGAGTGCAGTTCATGTGAGTGTGTGAAGGTCCCAAAAGATATCAGGATTTCACCTAGTAAATCAACATTAACGGTGTGGCAGTAAAATACTTAGTATGATTAACAATTATGAAATCAATGCAAATAAACAAGGCCATATTTGAATGGACTCTATATTAAAGTTGACATAATTAAACCTGCACTTATCATTTTTTTCATTTAGACAATCAGTCAAATGTCTGTGTGTAATGTGAAAGGGGGTTGCTCAGATTCACAAAGGCACATAGAATTGCGATTTGACTTCGATTTCCCTCTACGTTATATCATTTTTTGGAGTTTTTTAGCTAAAAATGGCTGCAACTGTTTTGCTTTACTCTCACCAGTCTCATCAGCTTTCTTTTGAAATGCAGTAGGCCGAACTACCCGGCACCAAACAACAACCAAACCATTACCAGACAAAGTTCTCAACCAGCTAGTGAAGAAAGGGATTTAGAAAAGCATTTAGCAGCTACTGAACCACACATTTCCCTATTGAGTTGGTGAAGAGCAACATGCTAAATGCTAATGTATCAATAGGCAAATGTTTGATGACAGTGTTGTGTCTACAGCTTTTTATGTTCCCCTCAAGTGGCCAAAAATACATGGATACAGGTTTTATATACTTATGGAAATGTAAACTCCTTTATTTATTAGCAAACAATAAACACAATTGTTCTACTTGTAATCCTATACCATCTGTATTTTATCTGGTCTGTATGTACCTGTACATTGACAGACATCCAATGCTTTTTATTTATCCCTCTAGTGACCTTTTACTCAAGCGACATGGCAATTTCCTCTTTATGCAAAGAACCCACAGAGTTTACAAGAACAGAAGTTTTTTCACACATAACAAGTTTTGCCAGTTATTGCTAGTGAAGCGAAATCATTCTAGTTGTGTTCAATACAGTTCCACTTGTTTTGTAGTAATTTCCATAAAATAACCACATGGAAGATCATTTTTCCAGATAGTTATTGACATTTTTAAAGCAATAAATTGACTTTCTGTGTCCTTTAAGAAAGATGCCATTTTAAAATTCATCTGTAGACAAACTATATTTTTATATTATGAGGGAAGCGGTTCATGGATTCTCCACATATTTAATAGAGTATGTTCCTCTGCTGTTTGGCTGTTGGCTCAAAACAAAGACACTGGTCCCAATAAAACAGAATTTCTTCACTATAAAGGAAGTCTGATTGCTCTGCTGTCAATGTCTAAATATCTATGAGACATGATGAAAAGTTACTTGAAGGAATGAAGTACAAGGATCACATGATACTGACCCATACCAAAAAGAGAAAGATCTGTGAATTCCTTAAACTCTGAGTCAATCTGGGTGGAATTAAATGGCCAAAACAGTATTAAAGTAAAAACCTCCACATGTAAGTGTAAAGGAAGAAGTCTCTGTCTATTTTAATCTTTTTAAATGCAGCCCGTATTTTTACTTGACTGAAGAAAAGAACATTTACTATTAGAGTACTATTTATAACATCTGTGTATAATAGAATGTACGTTTCTTTCATTTTGTTGGTGTATACTCATTCACATCTCACATCAACAGTGTTAATTTGTCTATGCTATGAAGCAGTGGCCGGAGGCTACACAATCGGTCCACAGGCACATTTTGAACGGGCACTGCACTAGTTCATCAAAAAAAAAAAACAGGACAAAGACCACCCTTTCACAGCTTCTGCTCTTTCTCTCCCTTTGTCTCTGAAAACATTAGAGTAAACTTCTTTTTTTGCTTGCAAAGTAACAACTAATGAAATAAAAATGCAACAAACTTTGAAGCATATTTAAGCTAATATTTACTCAATGTGTGTGTGTGTGTGTGTGTGTGTGTGTGTGTGTGTGTGTGTGTGTGTGTGTGTGTGTTGGTGGGTGGGTGGCTGTGTTTCCATTTTGGCTTGGGATTAACGTCATTACAGACAGCAGCTGCTTTGGACAATCAGCAAGTAAACATGCAGAGAGAATTCCCAGTGTGTGTGCGTGTATGTGTTAATGTCAGGCTAATGTAAAGCTACCTACAGGTAAGGCAGGTTTAGGAGTTATGTAACCCTGGGGAAACATGTACATACACATCAATATCCATATGAGTTCTGTCATGTCAATTAATCTCTTACATTTGACTTCAATGAGGAAAAAGACAACTCTCCATATAGTATTGTCAGAGCATGACACTTGATAGAAACACAAGAGCTACTGTAGAGGAGTGAGACCAGAACAGTGGGGCAAATACTTCTTGGAGGGATCTGTTTCAGAATAAAAATATGTTCTTAGTTTATCTTTAACACAGGAACATATTGTTTAATCATTTAAGGTACATTTGCTGTGAAATGTAATGCCACCAAGACCTTTTCATTGTGCATTAAAAATAGTATAAATAGATAGGGATAGTAACAAATATATGTGTATGATTGGTGGGAGGCATTCTTAAGTAATGTTCTAATTTAGGATCCTACAACCTGAGGGTAGAAGCTCTTTCAGTGTTGGCCTTGTTTATTGTACCTTCTTCCCAACTGCAGCATGGAGAAAAGGTGTCTGGTTCAGGTCTGGGTGGTGGAGATCCTTAGTGACTCTCCTAGCCTTGCTCTTACAGTGCTCAGTGCAAATATCCTTCTGATAGGGTAAAGCAGCATGGTGGTGCAGTGGTTAGCACTGTTGCCGCCCAGCAGGGCAAAGTGTTGACTTTGCATGTTGTCCAGGTTCAATCTGTCCAGGTTCAGTCTTGCCGGATTGTCAGCTGAGATTGGCTGCAGCTTCCCTGCTCCTACCTAAAGTCTACTATCAGCTCTTAGTCTTGCTAATGTTCAGGAGTAGATTGTTTTCCTAACACCAGTGCATCAAGTCATCCACTTCCTTCAGGTAGGCCTTTTCATTGGGCCAAAGAGTGTTCATTTTGTCCATGTACCACCAAGCCATTCTCATTCTTTTTATTTAATTTGTTTAGTGCCTTCTGCTGGTTAAAAATCATATCTGGTCATTGTAAAGGGAAAGCACCTATTTATTTGCATATGGAGCAAGGAAGTGAGATCAAATCACAAGTGATCACTTCATATGATTGTCATTCTTTTTCCAGGTGTCAACTGACATACTTAGAGCTGTTCAATTTTGATCTGATTACCCAAGATGCATGTTAATGCCAAGTGTGAGCAGGGCCATAGATCTCAGTACATGTAGAGATGGATTGCATATTCCTGGCTTCCCTGACAGCATATTTCAGAGTCTACTTGCCACAGAGGCCATTTCTTCATGTGTCCATGGGCAGTAGACATATATTATTTCTCCACCATCTTCTTTGGGGTTGGGGACCTCTATCATGGGCGTCATAAGAATTTCTCACCGCTTTGAGCCTTCCTCATGGGACGTTGACTTCCTGGGTCTTAGGTGACTTGTAGTCCTTACACCAGCTGCATAGATTTAACCTGATTGGAAAACGTACAAAGGAGTGAATGATATTGGAATCCTGGATGAGCCCTCAAATTATTATGACAGTTTACCTCTTGTACGTGACTTCAACAAGGACAGAGACAACTCTTGATGCAGTGTTCTCACTCTTTCTTTAGTGCTCAGGGTGTGGCACACTCATACTCAATATAGACATACAAGATGCTGTGGAGGGGGCCCCAAACAGTGGGGTCAATATATTTAATCTGTTTCATACCAATCTCTCTGAGTTGTTGTGACTACTCTATCCACGACAATCCCAAACAGACATGGCAGGATCTATTTCAGACCAAACAGATGTCCCCTGTTTGTCTTTCACACAGGAACATACTGTTCAAGTGCAAACATGATTTGTATGACTACCACTGGTCATTTTAAGCTTTCACTAGTTCACATAAGCATTTATACATATTCATAGAATAATTTCCCTCATAACCTGTGTATATATACACAAAGATTGACTGTCACAGTAGGACCAACACAAGGTAAATAATATGTGTGTTTCAGGCAATAAGATAAGTTCCCTAAAGACGCAATGTAAGTATAGTGTCATAGTTTATTCAGTGTCATTTGCCATAAAACTTTCAGTGCATTTGTAGTCATATTCACCTCCTTCAAGTCTTGAAACTCCATCAGACCCTTGCATTTTTAAAGATGATATCACCAACATGTGACAGTCAGAGGGTTTAGGATTCATGATAAACCAAACAGTGACACAAATACCAATGCTGTTCTTGTCATAAATCTAGCCTGCTCACTGCTAATTGCTGAATATGTATCACCATCTAGTGGTTAGAAGGGTAACTACAAGGGACCTGGGAAATTACAGAGTTAGCTCTGAACTTTATGAAAGAGAATGCATTGATCCACAGCATCAACCAAAGCCAAATCCTCATCAAATTATGTTTGGATTATAGGGCCTACTGTCATTTTAGACAATAATATTATCATAATGTCATAACTGTTCACAGGTTTTATGAAAAATCGGAATATGAATTTTTTTTAAAGAAATGAAATGAAAAAAAGAAAAAACACAAGTAAAACAAATGTTTTTACTCAGTGATGATGATACTGTATAACAGAGTTGAATAAAATGTTTAAATGTTTTACGCACATTACACATAATGTCAATACATCAAATTGAATTACATAAGCGTAAGTTATCATTTGATAACAATACAAATGAACTATTTGATGTTCCTAAATATTAAATATGTGGGGAATTCATGAACCACTTCGCTCATTCATCTGTAATTGAAACATACTAGAGACAGTTTTAGCTTAAGATATAAGAATAACAGTTGAGCCCCATATGAAGAATGATGCTAAACAGTACAAACGAATGTAGTAAAAATGTTGTACAGAGAACCACACTGACACAAGCACAATATAATGCCTTTTACAACAGCACACTAATGGTTACCGCCTGACATAAACATACCCTCAGGAGATAAATAACAAGCATTTTAAGGTTGACATAGAGCACTGTAATCCAGTATAATCTGATGTTCAGGATGGCACTTCAAATGTCACTTAGTATATGTCCATGTCAAGATTCATTCTGGCATTGGGTCATCAGTGATATTCCAGTCAACATATCCTTTCAAGCAGACACACATACATTCAGTGTCATCAGTGTCAACAGCTTGAAGATAATATGGTATTTACATCAAGACCACTGAAAGACCTCTCTGAAGCAGACCTCACACTCACACATGTATAAACAGACACTTCTCAAAAGCCCCTGTCCTGTTCTACTCGCTTTCCTGCTTTGTCTCTGACATGTGCGGCATGCTGCCTCTTCAGAGGGAAAGATATAGGGGTAGAGAGAGAAACATGGAGGGGGAAAGATGGACAGAGGGAGAAACGGGTAGGGCAAATGTTTGGTCTGTGCCTGATAGAGGCTTCAGATAAACATACTGGTCTGTCCGCCTCCAGACACACACCTGACTCCATATGTAGCAGACAGACAAGAGCGGGCAATTGACTGTTTTATACTTCCCTCATTTCCTTCGTCCATCTAAATATTTTGGAAGGTCATTTATGTTAACAATAGTGTCTAATAAGAGTGTAAGCCAAGTACTGAGTGTAAATTGAAGACATAATTGTGATTATATAGTATGTCTTCAGGACATCAGGAGAAATCATGTCCCCAGATTTGAGTAAGCAGCTGGTCTTCTTTAGCTCTTTATCCTTGGTGAAAACTTAACAACTGGATTTCACCTGGAGGTAAGTTTGACCTTGCCTTCCAAATATGGCCAGGTTACATCCAATGATCAGTGTTACTTTGAAAAACATCTGAAGCCAACAACTTGATTTAGGTGCATCTGTTTCAACTATGTGTCCTCAGTAGTTGTAATCAACCCACAAATCTTGGTGCAAAAATTCTACACTTTCAAACCTGCGATCTTGTTTTTTGCCCATAAAATGATGGGGATGAATACATTTATACCGTGTTTATTACCTGCAACTGCAGTGTTTCAGTAGGTTTTCCTTTAATCTTATTCATTCTCAGTATAAATGTAATGCATGCACACTGTTATTCTGCTTGCACACACACACACATAGACATACGCACAGTAGCAGTAGTAATGGTAGTATCAGGCATTACTTCAGTCAGCACAGATAAGAGAAGTTGTGAAACGAACTGTGTAAATCTTTCCACTTCAGCTCAAACTCAGTCTCATATCAAAGCTATGGAGCGATAACGTCTCTCTCTCTCTAACACACACAGTTTTAGATAGACTTGGTACTATGTTGGTGGTCTCTCCCCCTCTTGTCTGCCTCTCTCTTAGATTAGCCTACTGACTGACTGGTATGTACGTCTCAATTCCCAGACACTCGAGTCAGACTTAACAGCACTGAGCCGCTATATCAGGCCAAAAGTACAGAGTGTTATGCAGTGACCTAAGACCTAACAGTTTTTAGCCAAATCAGACTTTTTTGTTTTCTCAACTATGTTCATCAACTGTATTTTTTAGTCACAAACATCTGCTTGCATGACAGTTACACAGGCATGTACACACACACGCACACACACACGAACAACATCTGAATTAATCAGGAGTGAAAGAGGCACAGAGGAAAATAATATATTTTTCTGTAGTTTTCATACATTGAAAAGTTTCACTGAAACAAAAAAGATTTTTTTTTTTCATGTTTCCATAAGCTAGACAGTAATTATGTTTTAATAAGTATACATGAGAAGAAAAACATACATATCATATATACATATCTGAAAATGTTTCTCACCCACAAAGTGAGTTATTCCCATCTGGCTGCTAATTCAGGGCACCGAGGGTGAGCAGGAACATACATACAAGACGTCTTTTATCCCTTATGCCATACAGGCACTATACACGTATAAAATGAATGCATTTTTCACAGGTTTTACCTTATTACAATGGTTACTACTGTTTTCCTGCTCCTTTGCACAATTGTCAGTTGTATGTTTTTTACGTTGTGTAGTGTTGGTGTTTTTAATGTCTTCATGATATGGTGTGTATTGTTTGTATTTTTAATGATTAATTGGAGGAAGGCAAAGACAAATTTCTAATGAGGTGGACACTAAAGTAAATTCAGTTCAGTTCACTTCAATTCAATTCAATTCAATTCAATTCACTTCAATTCAATTCGATATCTTTGATTCTTGATTCAGAGGCCTAAAGAATCCAAAAGCATATAAAAAGTGTCATTTAGATACGTTTATGCGCATCTTAAGTACAACTTTTGTAACAAAATAATTTCATACAATTAGCATACTAAGTATATTGTAGTGTATTATAAATTGACTCATATAGTAGTACTGCATTATTGAACAGAGTACAGGGTGACAGTACAGACCCACACACAAGGTGGTTGAAGATCAGAATCAATGCTTTTGATGATAAAATAACTACTTCTGCACAGACAGGATGTATTAACTACTTTCTATGCACCGTGCATGTAGAAGAACAACCATGTCGAGTTCAGTGTGTGTGTGTGTGTATGTGTGTGTGTGTGCGTGTGTGTGTGTGTGCGTGTGTGTGTGTGTGAGGCCTGCAGGTGTGCTGTATGTGTGTGTGTGGGACATTCTCTCCTGGTGCTGGAGCAGAACAAACATGGATTAGAGCCACACCACCATGCAGGTACCAACAACTCCCTGTTCACCTACAGCCACACACACACACACACACATGCACACAAACAGCCAGCTGCTGCGGCTTACATGATGTCAGGGCCATTAAAGTCATGTAGCAGGAGAGGGCAGACAGACAGATGAAAGGCCTGTCATTTAAACAGAGTGAACTATTAGAAGGCTTAAAATCGTTGATGGACAGACAGGTTTACTGCCTCAGGCGTGAAGGCTGCAAGGTAGAGAGGATGTTTGATATGCGCTGAGTCTACATGAGCAATACTGTAGCCTTGATCTTCGGCTACACCATGAAACGTATTCATTTTGTTCATTTCAATCATTAGTCGATCATAAAAGCCATACTGTGATGAAGATATAGACAGAAAATGCTACCAGTCTGTCCAACAGGCATGATTGATGACTGATGTTGGCTAAGTCCTTTACACAAACACATGCACTCGTATACCCACCTGCCGTCGCAGTTAGGATCTGCGCAATCCACCGTGAGTTCAACCAAAGGTTTTCCTGATAACATTCACATAAATATGTACAGTGGTGCATGCACACCTGTGACCTGGCTGGCCATTTTGTCATGCACACCCAGGTTTTACTTTCAGTTGACTCTAATAGCAAGAGCCAAAGTGTTTCAAAATTGTTCCAGTTGGTCTGCAGTCAGAAAGTACATCTGTAGCTCTCCTCATACTGGGAAGCACTAAAAAGATCATGACAATGCCATAGGAAATTGCTGCATTTTGCTTCTGTAATCCCTCTGTAATCTTTGTAATATTTGGTAATGTTTTAAATGCATGTTTTTTTCTCATAATGGAGTGTTTTTACAGTGTGCTCTTGCAGCTTTGGCTTCTGTAAAAGTTCTGAAAACCTCTTCCACCACCTGCTAAGCAAAAAACAACTTAGTGCTAAGCTAGCCATCTGCTAAAACAAACCAGTTGCTTCTGAACATGTCTGAACTCATAGAGACACACCAGTCCAAACCAGCTGCCATTCAGTCAGTCATGAGCCGAGAGGAAGAGAGAAAGAGAGAAAGAGAGGATAGGGGCCTGAAAGGCCAAGGTCAGCAGGGGCCAGCATTACTATGGCAACGTCAAACACACATGTAGTCACACAGGCAGATGCATGTTGTGAACTACGGGGGTTACCGCAGTTACTTCATACAAACACACACCTCATCAATAAGAGGGTGAATGTGGTCAGTTTTGGACTTTTGAACATTTGGCTTTATCACAGTGAATTATAAACACCTTGATGTATGTAGGTTCCTTCTAAACCCATCAAAGATGATAAGGTGAGAGTTCAGCGACCAAAACACCACAGGGCAAAAAGTACACACTACAGTTTTCTCACCTTTACATGACAGAAATGACTGGAGCAAATGTCATTCAAAAAACAGCCCAGCTACATAAGTGACCTTTCCCTTTGTCAATGGAAAACTATTTATATATTTTATATTTTATAATGTCTTTAATATGTGCTCTCAAGTCAAGAAATCAACATTTCCTCTTTAACAATACGTTGAATATATTATTGGTTTGATTTTAAATAAGAAGTAGTGTTAGTACATGCATTTACAGACGGTTAATAGCAAGTTTTGTTTCGTTTTACTGATCAAATTAAATCACATCAAGTTCTAAACTATTTGTCTCAACATATGACTTTCTCAGTTTTTCTTATAACTATTCTATCTGTATCTGTGAGATAAAGTAGTGAACTAACTCTATATGCAAGATTTCAACCCCCTAACCAAACCTCTAAAAAAAAAAAAAAAAGAATGTGTATGTTTGTGTTTGTCAGGATGATGGAGGGGCAAGCGTTTGCATTTTCAAGCAGCCACTTGTTCTGGTATAAATGAAGCAAATCGGAAAGGCTGAAAATGTAGAGACAACCCCTTCCCACACACACACATACCATCATCATCTCACTCAAGAGGCAACTTTCTGACAGTTTAGGAGCTCTGTGGGTGGCTGAACTGCAGCAGCTGCCACATGGCACTGTCATTACAGAACTTAACTCCAATGAGTCACCTCTTGGATTTAGTATCTATTTGGCGAATAACAAAATCAAACCACTGAGAATCTTGAGAACTTGAGAATAAGAGCTGTGATTGGAGATGCACAGGTGATGATCAAACCGCTGTAAAATTAAACACACCTTATCAGATACGAACCATTAAATAGGGGTTGTTTGCACACAAAAAAATGCACCATTAAGATTCTATAGATTCACCTTACATGGCCCAAACATTTTCTGAGTCTTTCAAACAGCTGCCAGCATGTAGAGGAAGCTGGACTCACCCATGATGGCTGAAGCTCATCACCACATCCACCCCAGCATACCCCAGGAAGAAAATACATAAGTGTGAAGTTTAGTCATCTAACACCACATGGCTTCTAGGTACTGCAAAAACGGAAAGAAGCAAGGAAGAGGAGATGAGCAAAGGTGTATTAAATAAGCTTCACAATGCAGCGTTAATTGCAACATGAACCAACAGTCTTCACAAAAGGCTCCCCCTAATTTATTTATCTCTCAGATGTCACTATCTGCAATTTCATGATCCTCTGGATGTCTTTTAACTAAATTGAGACACAACTTTTCCATTTTCATTTTAAGGCTATATCTAACCAACACTATCAATTTTGAAAAGTTTACTTTAGTTGTTTAATTTGGTTGTTGTTTCAGTTGAAAGGAAAACTCTCTCTCTCTAATTCGTTTCTCCGTCTCTCCTTTCCTCCAATTCTACTTTCTCAGGATTGAACATAAATTTAAGGAAAGATACCACACTTTTTAGTTTCAGAGAAAATACTGTACTGCGTTTATTCTGTTGCTTCTCTGTGAAAGGAAGAACCTTCTGCACTGTATGTGGATTATTTATAAAGATTCAGGTTCATTCAATAGTGATCCATCTGAAATACACACACACACACACACACACACACACACACACACACACACACACACACACACACACACACACACACGTAGACACACGATTTGTCATCCATGACCAGGTCCAATGAAGTGGATGAAGAGCTGCCTTTCCACCGTCTCTCCAGGTCACAGACTAAGGAGGTCAGGGTGTTAGGTGAAGAATTAGTAGCTGCCACGGAAACCTGATACCACCCACCTGGCCACACAAACACACACACACACACACACACACACACACACACACACACACACTGGCACACGTGTCAGAGGTCTTTGAGTTTTTGAAATGCAACATGGTGCTTTTAATACATAATGTGCATTTTACAAATTGAATCACTTTAAATTGATTCTTATAGTTGTAACACCTCAGTTTGTCCACAAGAGGGAGACTCACACCACACATCAGATCTCCAACACATATTTTAAAAATAGACCAATGAGTTTCCAATTAATGATATTGCTGCAATACAATATCAAGAATGAACTTTAACATATATTTAACATATAAGAAGTACAGCCACTTGAATTTGAAAGTAGTATTTATTTATTTATTGCAGAGACTAATGGCCAATTGTTATTGATTCCATCATCCAGTTTAAAAACCAATTCATTTTCTATTTCAGTAAGAGGTAAGGCGACCATTTCAGCTCTTCTCTGGGCCTCACAGAGAGAGATAGCTTTTCATACTAATGCAACAAGACAGATACTAATACACACACATTAAAGTGGTAGCCGAAGTCTGAGCAAGCAACCGTTACGCAGAGAGCAGGAGTCTATGCAGAGAGGCTGAGAGGGAGAACTTGTCCTAAGCCTATTAGTACTATTAGGGATACTTGGTGGTAATGATTGAAAGCCACTTAGCGCTGGTGTATTTACCAAGAGGATCAGCCACAGCATGGTTAAACAGGCCTGATGGATTAACTCAGTCCAATACTGACCAGGAGAGGAGAGAAGAGGAGAGTCATGCTTTATATTTTTCTTCCAGGACAGCCTCTATTTGCCTTTAATTACGTGCCAAAATCTATATTGAAAAAAGGAGGTTGATGGACATAATTTCAAGAGCCAACACTTGCCTCGCATGTGAGCTAGTGAAAGAAGCTTGTGGGTTATACTATACTGAGAGCAGATCTGATGTAACTGATTCAAACTGACAGGTGTAATTTCAATCACATCAGAGGACCACAGTTCCTGTTGTGGTGCACCTGTGTAAGATTCAGCAATATTATTCAGAAATTAGGATGTTTTGTCAGTAATTAGTTGTTGCTCGTCTTGTCCTGGAATTTCAGCAGGTTTGGAAATTTGAAAAATGTACAGGGTGATGTATAATAGGTGTTGTTAATGAAAAGTAGGTCCAAATTAGTGCTCTGCAATGCATCCATATGCTACTATGACTAGATACTGTGTGTGCATGTTGATATGTGTGTAGCATAGATGTTTTTTCCTACTCCTAAAGGATTCATTACAGTTAAATGACACCAATTTCTGAGCTTATTTGACTGTTCCAGCCAAAGTCCAAATGGTGCAGAATTTCATATTTAACATGACACATAAAATAAAAGATTGTGTCGCCTTATATGTAGGACACATGCTGTATGAATGACTAATACCTTTAACCATGCAGTGCAGTGGTTTCAACCTGTTAGACTGCAGCACTTAATATGACAAGCAATCATAAGCCTACAGTATAAGTGAAATTAAATTCAATAAAAAGCAGGAAAGGCAGCCGGACATTATCTGGTACCTTGCCATCCATTTCCGTGACAGATATCAAGGGCATTATGGATCACTAGTCTGCTCTCTCCTGTCTGAGGCACAAATATATGCATTAAGCATATACAGCATTTCAACAATGCATGGCCACGGAGCATGATTAGATCTTTGCTTCATGAAGCCTAAGGTATATGAAATTACTTCTGCTTTAAACAAAACATCACTTCTCCCTTATGCAAACCTTATTGATTTCTGTGGTTATCAGCCTGAGGGATTCTCTTGGTGCCTACAAAAGTTTACATTTTAACACAGACAGCATCTCACTGATTTTCACATGAAAGGATTACATACTGTATCCTATCCAGCTGTGGGGTGGGAGCTCCCAGATGTTGCTGCTGCAGCGGTGTTATGTAAGCTAGTGTAACCTAGAGATTACCCTGACAGTCACATGGGTGGAACCACTGGGCTCAGAGCTCACATACAAACACAGACAGATAGCGGATTACCCACAGGATTTGCAGAGTAAAGCTGTCTTTTTAAGATGAGTTTATGACATTTCTGCTTTTACTGGATATACAGAAAAAGAAAAACAGAAAAGGGCACGTGACACTGAGTATTGTGTGTGATATATGAGTGGGGCTTGAACCCAAGATGTTGCAAGTACTGTGTCACAGTCAGTTCCTTACTCTGCTGACTCATAGAGTGGCCTAAAGCTGACTTAATCCTGGAGTTAAATGCATGTTGGTGGCTTTTAGCTTAGCTTCACTGTATTTTTTCCCTATTTAAAAAAAAAAGGCTTTCATGATGGAGAGACAAGTAGGAGGGTTTCTTGCAATAATAGTCCCCCATGGGGGAAATTATCACAGGCATTTCAAAAAAAGAAAAAATAACATACAATAAAGACAGCTTAGGACATACAACATAAACACAAATAGAGAGTTGAGTCATATAAGCACCTTAAGGAGTATTGGGCAATATGCAAAAAGATGCAAATACATTCATATGTTTCATTCCTTCATTTAGGAGGGCAGAGAGAGGGAGAGGGAGAGAGAGGGAGAGGGAGAGAGAGAGGGAGAGAGAGGGAGAGAGAGAGGGAGAGAGAGAGGGAGAGAGAGAGAGAGAGAGAGAGAGAGAGAGAGAGAGAGAGAGAGAGAGAGAGAGAGAGAGAGAGAGAGAGAGAGAGTCCACTGCTGGTCAGCTGCAGCTATTCAGCTCCAAATATAGCTACTGGAATACATTGATTAAATTGGATCATTATCATTTGCCATTTGCTTCTTGCCATTGATTGGAGCAACTCTTCAGTATGTCCAATTCTGTACAGCATATTGAATTAATTTAGCACAAACTCCCACCAAATGTTCCATATACTCACATTTTGGTGTCTCACTGTGTGGCATCGTTCATAGTCTATACGTTATTGACTGAGTGCTATACTGCAGCCAAGCCTCCAAGGAGGAGACAGGAATGGATTAATCACTGGGACAGAGGCACTAATACAAGGATGACCTCACTTTATGTGAGTTGCCTTACAAGATAAATCCTGGAACAACAGAATGGCATCACTAAGAGAATTAGAAGAAAGGAAGAATAAAGAAAAGCCAAACACATGATACATCCACCTAAAAGATTTTCATTTGTGGAACTGCTATATATCTTGATCTGTGTGACTATGTTTGCAATTTCCCATTCAAAGAGGAACCACACAATCAATCAAAGAAAATTAGATGTCTTATGAGCAAGAGACCATGAATAAAGGTGAAAAGGACTCATTTTTCCAGCCCATGTTTGGTGAGGACTTGCCCCAGGAAAGCACAAACAAACTCTCTCTGGCTTGTGATGTCTAAAAACACACTTTGGAGTAAGCAAATCTACTTTAAGTCTCCACTCTGTTGGCTCCATGTCAAAGAGTAGTCACTAGTTTTAAAAGTGCCTAGTATGCAATCTAGATATAACTCAGGGCATTATCAGTATTTGGTGTATACTGTATTATAAGCCTAAGTAAGCAATGCAGTCAGCAATTTAATATCCCCACTGCATTATTTACATTTATCATGTGATATGAGATCCTGGCTATTCAAAACACTATGTGGAAGAAACACATACATATTTACATATTATTACATATTGTTTTATACATTTTATATTGTTTTATTAATGATCACTGACACTGCAGATATACTTAGCCATGCCCGGATTAAGTTGCTAAGACGCCCTTTGCAGGACAGAAATGAGCTATAGGCCTCTATTAGGAATAGGAAGTAACTGAGGAAGTATCGTGATAGCAGATACCCATTATGTAAGAATACTTTATTAAAAGGCGTGCACTCATTCTTTACTGAAGTAGAGACTTAGCCTAAAGGAAATTGTAATAAATTGGATTAAAAGTAGTTAATTCAATCAATTTAAAGCATGTATGAAGTTTATATGAAACTTCAACAGCCTGAATTATTCATATCAAGTGGATATCTGCCATATTTACAGTCTTTAAGCATCAAATTCCCTCTTTGTGTCTCTCTGTTGAGCTGCAGTGGAAGTGTGTGCCCTCCCAACACACACTCACTCACTGGGACTAAGCGCAATACATATTCTACTACTGCTGCACTTTACTATTTATACATCCATATATTTCTTTATCTGTAATATATACTGACATATTTTATACAGATATATTCATTTTCATGTATGCTGCTCTATTTCTATCTATGTATCTATATCGATCTATCTTTCTAGCTATCTATTTGTATCTATGTATCTATATATCGATCTATGACCAGAAACACCTGTTTCGTATTATAAATAATAAACAGCCTAATAATAAATATCCTGATGCTCTATCTATCTATCTATCTATCTATCTATCTATCTATCTATCTATCTATCTATCTATCTATCTATCTATCTATCTATCTATCTATCTATCTATCTATCTATCTATCTATCCAGCCTAATAATAAATATCCTGATGCTCTATCTATCTATCTATCTATCTATCTATCTATCTATCTATCTATCTATCTATTTATCTATCTATCTATCTATCTATCTATCTATCTATCTATCTATCTATCTATCTATCTATCTATCTATCTATCTATCTATCTATCTATCTATCCAGCCTAATAATAAATATCCTGATGCTCTATCTATCTATCTATCTATCTATCTATCTATCTATCTATCTATCTATCTATCTATCTATCTATCCAGCCTAATAATAAATATCCTGATGCTCTATCTATCTATCTATCTATCTATCTATCTATCTATCTATCTATCTATCTATCTATCTATCTATCTATCTATCTATCTATCTATCTATTTATCTATCTATCTATCTATCTATCTATCTATCTATCCAGCCTAATAATAAATATCCTGATGTTCTATCTATCTATCTATCTATCTATCTATCTATCTATCTATCTATCTATCTATCTATCTATCTATCTATCTACTGTATCTATCTCTGAGTGCAGCAGATAGACCGGCCGGTAGGGGGCGTCGCGAGGCCACCAGAGAGCAGCCCGTGTCGGCTGTGTGCAGGCAGGAGGAAGCCTATCGTGGCAGAGCAGAGATGTAGCTGTAGCTGGGACTTCTTTCTTTTTTAACCAGCCGTCTGTCACTTTTTTTTCTCTCCCTTACCGTGGATCATTTTTGTGTGGACATTACCGCGGAATGGGAACAGCTGGATTTAATCTTTTGCACAACTACACTGCATGAATGTGTCGCGTAATGCAACCGAGAAGAGCTGCCTTCGTTGGGAGAGGGGAAGATATTCATGTTTCGGGACTGTTTTTGTTATAGAGTAGCTAGTTGCTAGCGCTGGCTGGCTAGCGACTGTTCAAGGCTACTTGGATCATATTGGTGTTGTGTGTTTTTTTTTTTTTTTTTGTAAGGATGCTACGGTGGATACGACAGCAGCTGGTAAATAATATCTCTTACTACCTTTTCTCATAATGCTGGCACACATTAACTCACAGCAGCAGCAGCATAATATAATGATTTCCTTAGCTTTTAGGAGAGGTGCATGAACTTTAACAGGGGGTAACATCTCGCTAGCTAACACAGCATTTCCACTAATAGTTAGCTGTGTGTCCAAAACATTGTTGTGTGTGATGACAGCCAGGTGGAGGTGAATAATATGGTGAAATTTTAACATTTTGTTTTAGGTGGAGGCTTTTAAACTCCATGTACTGCATTACACTTACACTTACACTTGCACTGTATATTATATTGTCGTTATTTGTCCCTTTTTGGTGCATATTTTTAACAAATGTGCAAATATAAACTAAATCAAACTAAACTAAACATGTTAGCAACCTTCACAGCTAGCTGCCGATAAGTAAAGCTAAGTGCAGACCTCAGCAACATCCCTGAGGTTTGAGCTTGAAGTTGCTTTAAGTTGTTTTTAACATTTATTTTGTGTAGGTGGATGCTTTAAAACTGTATGAACTGCACTTGTATTTACACTTTCACTTCCATTAGTATGTTATTTTGTCAGTATTTGTCTTTTTTTTTTGGTGCATATTTTTAACATGTGCGAATATAAACTAAACTAAACCAAACTAAACTAAACCTTCACAACTAGCTCCTATTAATTAATGATAAGTAGAGACCTCTGCAACATCCCTGAGGTTTTAGCTTTAACTTGTTTTTTAGTATTATAACAACAGCTGATTTGTGTTGTTCTAATTGAATAAACATTGTCTGAGTCTTAGCTCACTGGCTAACAACTTAGCTTTAGTTAAACTTTGTAAACTCACAACCTCACCTAAACCTAGAGGCTATTGCAACTCTAACCACACCCTACTTTACTTTACACAATTACTTTTCTAGGCAGCCTCATTTATTCATGTTAAGAGTTGTCTTCACTCTGCAACACATCACTAACTTTAATGTCATTTTAATTGGCTCAGCGTTGTTTTGATTCATGTCTGATTGAATATATTTGCAAAAGGAAAAGAAATTGGACTAAACTTTCTTTTTTTTTTGCGTTAACTGTCTCTGGTTGAATAAATATGCTTTAGAGAGTATCCTGTATTAGCCGTAATTACCTGTTGTTTGTCTACAAACATGGCTGTAGGGTGACACAGTGATAGACAGAGGCGTCAGTAGAGAAACAGAGAGGTTAAAATGACAGTAATAGTCCAGTATATCTCAGATATGTCGTGCAAAAAAAGAAGAAAAAAACAGAAGAAGAGTCTGATGCTGATTTTAACTCGTGTTGCCAGTGCAGAGAGTGAGTCAACAGTGCATAGCAGGAGCATTGAGGTTTGAATTACCCATGTGACTGCTGAAAGGAAGAGTGATCTTTTCTTTTGCTTTCAGTCATGCAGCAGTGACACAATAATATAAATAGGCTTTTTTGGGGGGCTAATTTCTGATCACAAACAATAATGATTATAAACTTTATGTTCTATAGCACAAGTTACAAGGTGCTTCATACAATACGATATTAACACAATAACATACACAAATACACAATAAAAGCAATAATCAAGCATAAATAGGTTTGATGAAACATTAAACAATAAATACCACAACAAAAAAGCAGCCATAACACTAATGCCTGTTTGTAAAAGTGGGTCTTTTTAACCCTTATGTACTGTTTGGGTCAAATCTGACCCATTTTGACATTTGACAGCTTGTAAAAACTCCTCAAATGTTATTTTACTCTGACATTTGATGACAAGTGGCCAAAATGCACTAAAATGAACATATTGTAAAAGGTGCTACAGATTCGTGTCCATTGAGGGTCCAATTGTACCCATATCTACTGACATGGCTTTTTGTTCAGTTTCAATAAAATAACATTTAAATAATTATTGCTATGTTATATTTTCATGTTTTAGGTAAAATAGGACACTGTGTTATAGTAGATAAATGAGACTCTCTCTGGTCTCTGAAGCATCTATCAAGGTTTAATCACCTATTCATTGATCAGTCAGATTGACTATTGATGCATTTTAAATAGATTTGTGGTTCAAAACTTGGTGTAGACACTTTTCATGAGGGGAATTTTAGACCCAGGAACATGCAGGGCTGTAGAATAAGAACAGTATGTGAGGGTTAAAACGAGGTACCGACTCTCCTGACCTGATACTGAGGGGAGAGTTTGTTCCACAGCGTTGGGCTACATCAGTAAAAACATTGTGTCCTTTTAGCGTTAAGCCTGGACCTTCCTTTTAAGATGTAACACCATCTGATTTTCAGATCTGAAGGATAAAGTGTGAGGAGTTCAGAAATGTAAAGTGGAGCCAGGTCAGGTAGAGATCTCAATGTTATTAGTAACATTTTATATTGAATTAAGGAACAGATGGTGGGGCAGTGTAATTCAGCCAGGGCAGGAGTAAAAAAAAACATGATTCTCAAAGTAGAGTTCACTGTTTGAGTAACAAACAGTATAAATGAAGGTGTGTGTGTGTGTGTGTGTGTGTGTGTGTGTGTGTGTGTGTGAGCAGGGCCTCCCCCATGTGAATGAAGTAATTCATGCAAGTCATACATTGGTTAAATTGTTGATGTCATCGCAGCACCTCAGTGAGTTTATGAATTGTAAGGTGTGTCTAAACTCCCTTATATCCTAGTCCTTGAATGCTCCCTGTGCTTCTGGTTAGGTCAGAGTTCGCCTCCTGCTCAAGCTTCATAATTGCCAAGTTTGTACAAAATCTGCTTTTAGAGATTCATTTTTAACCTCGAGTTGCTCCTAATTTGAGATAGCACACTTAATTTGACCCATCCCATATAGCTTGACCTGCCTGGTTAATTAAAAGTGTAATTAAAATGCATCTTAATTCAAAATGGCCTGATGAAAAAAAGTTTGCTTTGGGTGATGGGGAAGGGTGAGGGGGGGGGGGGTGTTTTAGTGTGACCTTGGTATCAACTGGTAGGTAACACGGCGCTGCTTATCACTCACACGGCCGCCGCTTATCGGTTCACTTCTGGTGACATTGGTCCACATTTAGAAAGACAAAGAGAGGAGGAGGAGGTTTCATGTGGGTGAGTCTCATTGGGCATGGCTAAATAAGTACAGATGGGCAGGGGCAGTGTGGCAGGCTTTTCATGTCAGTCCTCCTCCATCACCAGAGTTGATATCATGTCTGTCATGTGCATTAACATCACAAAAGACTAAATACAGGACAGGCTGCAGCACCGACTAGGAAAAACCCTTTATGACATCTTGTCCTGAAGTCTTTTTTTGATGGTTTGTTTGAAACATTTATGAACTGGTAGAATTTATTACCCATGCTTTGTGGTTGTGTCATCACCATTCATACATATACACACCCAGTAGTTAAATTACTACAGCTTTGTTTTTTTTAGTTTTTTTTATAGATATAACCTCTTCATTTTGCTCTCTGAGTGCACCAGAATGATGCATTTGACTTAAAAATGTACAAAAAGAATCCCTAGAGGGTCCGACTGAGGTCCAACCACCATAGTCTCACAAACTTCTGTGGGAAACACTCATTTTTATTGTTAATTCACAAATTACAGTGTACACTTTGTTTTCTTACCGCTCCAGAAAGTATATCATATGCTTTGTTTTTTTTTCTCGTATTGATTTTCCACCTTACAGGCAGCTATTGGCCCTCTGCCCGTATGGTATGAAAGTCTACTCTGGTGTTCAGGACATCTGGGACTTGAGATGTGGTTGCTAAACAGCAGCAGCTGTTTTAAAGCCAGAAAATACAAAGTCCACGTTGTTCTTTTTCATAATAATCGTGGTACTAGTATTATTATTATTGTTATTTCCCAGAGGCTTGCACAGCAAATGTAAATCTTGTCCTCTGTGAAGCTTGATATTGGTGATGTGGGACTTTGTGGAAATTGCTTGAATGCGCTAAGAGGGAAGAGTTTTCTTAGGTATTGCTTGCAACTGTATAGCTCAACTGAATATGTCATTTGAAACTAGAGGTGATTGAATGCTTTTATGCATGACCTGTAACTCGATTATGTTTCAGTCTCTGCAAGTTGAATAGAAACCGATCGCTGCCTGGAGGAAAGAAAATCAGTATAAAATCCTCTGGTACTCTGTTCAATGATGGAATAAGCGAGAGACAAAAAGTATTCTGTTAATAATAAACATCTAATATTCATAACAATGCAAAACACTTTGCATCTGGCCCGGTTGAACACTTTTTTTACAGTCTCATTCAGGATCATTATCACACATTGCTGCAGCAGCCCTACTTATCTGCTATCATAAAGCAGTAAATCATATCATAAATAACTAGCCTGTCCCACCATTAACAGAATAGTTAATTTTTAATCACCTGTAGCTCTTCCGTAGGATGTTGTTAGATATCTATTTGACATGCCTGTGCTCATGTTGCTGTTGACATCAGTCAAAAACAACACCCACGACATCTGACTAGAGATCGGTCTATTGCTCTCTCTCTCTTCCCCTCTTTGTGTCGCATTCTTAGTCTTTACCGCTCACTCTTTCTGTTACCCCTTCTCCATTCATTCTTTCCATCTCTGATTAGCTCGTCCCATTTTATTAAATGCCTCTTAGTGTGTAATGCTACTCAGTGTATTACCCTGGTCGTGATGCATTAGTCTATTGCTGAGCCGTTGTTGATGCCAGTGATTTCCCCAAAGGTACTGTGTGGAACTTGTAGGCTTTTGGTACAGAGTAATTACCTGTCGGCCTTTCAATTGATGTGGTACGAGAGTGTGGGGACAGCATGAAAAGCCTGATTTCAGCTGTGAGGAGTGTTCACAACAAAGTCACATTGTTGTTATATCGTAGAGTTTAACAATTGGTCGAAATATAATGGAAATCGCAGTATGGCCACTGCAAGTTTTACATCGCAGGAGGCGCTATACACTATCTGTTCAAGGCAAAAATGTGTGTCAGTGTACACTTTTATTAAATTAAATATCAGACTTAAGACTACAGACTTAAGAAAACATCTTAGTTTGGTATAGATCCCAGCAAAAATCACACCATAATCATTTTGATTTGTCCTCCAATGAAAATGAGAATAATGATCATTCCCGCTAATATTGCAAACCATAGCGCAGTTGCAATATCAGTCAAAATAATCACAATTAGATATTTTTTTCCGTATTGTTCAGCTCATTACTATACTGCCAGTAAAACATGACATGCCATTTTCTCTTAGGTTATGGCCAGTGTGGACACTCCATCACTCAGTATCAGGCTCTTTGCACCATCTTAATAGTCCACCTTCTGCACTTTTGTGATTGGTATAGATTTAATAAGAGAAATTAAACATAAAACACATAAAAATGGTGTAAGTGGCACTAATATGTTACTTTATAAAGACAGACAGCAAAGTATCATATTCTGATAATGCCCATTGGAGGCGAAAACAATCGGCGCCATTATATGCAACCATGTGCTGGAACACTAGCAACATGCCTGTAGCTAGCTAAAGAAGAAATTAAATATCTGCAAGTCAAAGGGTTATTTTAGCAACGTTTGTCTACCAGAGGCGGTTTATAGCATGTGCTGAAACCCTTTACATTAACCCTTTACATGCTGTTCATATACTAACTCATAATTAGTCTCTACACCAATTCACATAAATGCTCCATCTGTCATTAAAAAAATGCTTGATTAATCCTTCTGTTTGATTTATCTTGTGGAAAACATTCACAACCCCTATTTTATGGTCTAGGAGAACATTTTATGGATAATGAAGAATATAACAACATGTTTTAATGCTGATTTTTGATTTTTTTTTAATAAACACAAGTCAAGTTTGTACGTTTTTCATATATAAAAATGTGTATCAGCTGTAGTAAAAGTCAGACTAAAATAAATGTGTGTAGGGTGTTTTTACAGCTCTCAAATGTAAAAAAAAAAAAAAAAGTCAAATAGTATTTAAGGGTTAAGATGCTATGCATGAATAGACAGGCTGGCATCAGGTCCACAGGCTGACGTGGAACTTTAGTTTTAACCCTTACGTACTGTTCAGGGTCAAATTTGTCAAAAATGTCCATAAAATGCATCATTTTTTACATTTTTGTGCAGCTGATCCAAACTCAACCTTCAAGCATGACATATTCATTATATTCTATCAAATGTTCTCTGTACTCTGTTTGCTCTCTGACAGTTTCATTTACAATTAATCAAACATTATTAATGACTGATGGTGAATTTATGAACGTGGCAAATACAGTTTTTAAACACATTTCTCCATTCAGGCTTTTACAGTTAGCATTTTAGCTGAATGCTAACATCTATTCCAGACACAGCATATGTTTCAATTAAACAGCTGCTCTGTGTTTCTGTTTTTACTTTCATGTGTGTTCACTGTGACTTAGCAGTGTCCAAGAATATGTGTCATTTTTTTAGGGAGGTTTTTGAGCTGCAGGCGCCTGTGCTGCTCAGGTCGAGTCTGTCTCTTCCACCGCACTGCACACACGCCTGTATCCACATCTGTCTGAGGCTTGGTTTTTCAGTAGGGCACAGCTTATGAAAACTTAGTTCATCCCAACACCACCACCCATCACACAGCAGCTTTTAGGCATATTTCTGTTTGCTAGCAGACAGAAGTGACAAGGAGGCACCTTTCTTTACGCAATACAAAGTCAAACCAACACTTGCTCAAAATCTAAAGTATTTCTTATTTATTTTTTAACCCTTACATACTTTTCAGGGTCTACTTTGACCCACTTTTACATTTGAGAGAGGAAAAACAAACCCTAAAAACCTTTTCTTTTAGCCAGAAATGTGATGACTTTACCTAAAGTGACTAGAATATGCAAAAAATGAAAATATTTCAACTTTCAAGTATTTTGTGCACATTTATTAAAGACTGATAATGCTTTGTGGTCCCAAAATGATGTATATACACTAATCTTGAGGGGATAGTGTGAAATGCCTGAAAATAACAGTGTGTAAGGGTTAATACCTTTTTTTCCCCCCCACGTTTACCAGTAACAATAGTGTTATGACTGATTTTGTATTTATCTTGGTTTTTAGAAGAGGAGAACAATGCAGAGCCAGTTAATGCCATATGGGCCACAGCACAGACACAACAAACTGGTTTTAACCTTTTGTCTGTTTTAAAAATAAATGGATCTAATGGAAAGTGACATTTAATACTATCAGATCATCCTATCGTGTTTTATTTTGATTATTTAATCATTGGATTTACTGGTTTTGTGACAGAGAGATTGATATCAGTTGACCAATCTTAGTTGTTATGGATGGTTAAGTGTATGTAACTATTCACAACAGAGTATTATTCACTGGATAACATGACACAATGCATGATATTTACATTAATCTTATCACATTGGAGTATTTTCCAGTTGTGGCTGTTGTGCAGCTTTGGGGGCGGACGGGTTGCATCTGTGGCCAGACTGTTTTAAACAAATATATTAAGAGATAAGGTTTCAAAATAAAAAATAAATCCATGAAATAAGTTTTATTTGTTTAATTCTGGTTTAAAATCAACCACTCTGCTTTTATGCTGAACAAAAATGATGAGAGAACAGACGCTGAACTAAATACACATGTTCGTACACTATGCACTGTCCTTGTGAGATAACATCTTTGCTACCGGTTATCCAGGGCGGTGGCTGTGGCTCAGGAGGTAGAGCAGGCCGTCCACTAATCAAAAGATTACTGTCCTTGGGCGAGAAGATACTAAACCCCAAATTGCTCCTAATGATTGCACCAGTGACCCTGTGTGGTAGTTTGCAGCTGTCTGTGTATGAGTATGTGTGTGAATGCTTGTAGTCTAAAAGCAGTGTAGTCCATTTCAGTGGTTGGGTTAGTTTTTAATTTTGATGTACATGGTCCTAAAAATTCAGTCATAATCTATTATTACCCATCATTTTAATTTAATTTTATTCATCACCTCGTTGATCAATGCCGTCACAATTAATCGACTTTTTAAGAAACTTTGGCTGCTGTGACATTTTGCCAGAGTAGGTAACAAAAACTAAAGCCACCTAAACAACAAGTTCATGCACGTGAGACCAAAGACAAGAAAAGACTAGAAACAGCTAATGTGTGCACTCGCCACCAACTGGATACAGGTGTGATAGGGCTGGGTATCGTTTAAAAAAAACAAATTACACATTTTGTGTACTTGCTTTTATCTGGTGTAACAGGCGTGTAGTGTAGACCATAGACTGTATAAAAGAAATGGACGTAACATCCGTGACGTCACCCATTGGTTTGTGGACTGCTGCTCGGAAGCCAATAGTTTCTAATCTAGGCAGCGCCATCTTGACAATTTCAGGTGCATGCTGGGAAAAATAAAAACACGGATTCTACCTATATGGGCATGAGGCGGGATCATGGGCGGAGCCATGGGCAGAGCGGGGAGGTTGCGATAGGTTGCGAGGGCTGGATCTCGAAGACATCCATTGATTTGTATTGAAACGGAAGTCCTTTTGACACCAAAACGGTCGCCCCCTGGTGGCATTTTGATAGAATGCAGTTCTAAGTTACTTCCACGTTGGCCTCATTTCAGAGGACCAGAACTCCCCGCCTGGTGTAGACACACTTCAGAGCGTTTAGGTGGCATCTTGGCTACTGAACTGCTAAGCACGCTAACTCAAATTCACCACAACTTTAGCACCACGTCGCATTAAATCGAAGAACACTTGCGATTAGTTGATTAGCAAGTCCATACAAATAGTTGTATTTTCGTTTTGTTTGACGGGAGACGTTATCGAATATTTTATTTTGGTTCATACCTTAATGATTTGGAGGACGGTCCCAGGTGTGAATAACTTAAACAAAGTTACACTGCACGGACTGTTACTGGTTTGGTCCACTGAGAATCACTGTTGTACTGGATGTACTAGTTTTATCCTTAATTTGTAGTTTACTTGTTGGCTCAACAAGATGAACCAGTACACAGTTTGATCTTTTCAGTATGAGTAAGTGTCACAGGCCAAACCTATAATAAAGTTAAAGAGCTGCTCCATCAGTGACTATTACAGGCTGCTATAGAAACACTCGGTGAGGTTCTACAAGGCTACAGCTTCGTCATAGTAACACAGAGCTGTTTTGTTTGTACTCTGTCAGCAATTAAGCAAACCTAGGCTACTGTGTGCAAGGATTTCAATGATTAAGCAATTTAACTGGTAGCTGATTGATGTGGTGGAGTGCTCTGAATCCTCAGACTACCTGAAAAGCTAGGTGGAGAAAGTGAAGGTGAAATATTGTTCCTCACCAACAGCCATCAAGGTTTGTTTGATTAATCACATAAAAGTGCATTAAGTAAGATGTTTACATTCCTTAAAGTAAAAAGCTACCATCATCTATCTGCAGGGATGTAACAGCTCATTGATCAATGCCGGTGAACCAACTATTACTCTGTTTTCTGACTTACAAAACTCACTTCCTGACCGGTCAATGTCTACAGTCGCCGGGTTACATTGGTTAATTTAAAATCCTGTATTACTTAATGTCTGATTAAGTGTAACTGACTCATGGGACCAGCTTAGGAGCCAGTGTTTTAGAACAGAGATAGCATTGTGCAGATTCCTGTTTGCTACAGCAACACTAAAGTATGACTATAACATCGTACTGGATGTGCAACAGTGTGACTGTGATGCAGGATGTTGCTTTAAAAGAAACAAACACTGTTGCATGTATTATGGCATGTATTATGGTAAGAAGTTGCTAGACAGCTTTTTTTTTTTTTTGGTTTGAGTACACAGAATCAGGGCATTAAGGTGTTTAAAGTATACTATGCAGGATTTGTCAGTTGGTGAGAGAGAGAGAAAATCAGATAAATGAAACATTATTTTCGGATTGTTTCTAAAGCACATAAACATGCCAAATTACCAGATTTAGTGTGAATGTGGAGCTTCATCTTGTCCAGTCCTCACTCAACTAGAAACACAGAACTGCTGCTCTTTACACATCCATGCAAAGCAGAGCAGAGGAAACTGCCATGTAGCCTGGTCGCTATGCTACAAGTCCCGATCTCATACCCTGTGCAGTTTTATAGACTGGGGGCTACACACCCACTGCCTGAAGGTTGATGCCCAGAAGCATCCCGAACACAGCAAAAAATAACAAGAAAATACATGTAGAAGGCACACATCACAATACATCACCTAACACTTCTACTTGGTCATGACTGATTGAGAGGGATTACTTTTCTTCTGCATGGCATACCTTTAAATATGCAGTCTAAAAAAACAGGTTTAAAGACATAATTGTTTTCTGTAAGGCAGCACCAAATATTAACTGTGGATAGTTTATATCTTGAATTTACTGTTCAAATGTAGGAGGTTAGAAGTTGGTCTAGAAATGGTGATTAAATAAATATAATGCAAAGAGGCAAAGAAAGGATAAAAGGACAAACTTTAAAAAGCTTTGAGCAAGTCGAAAACAACAGAATCAGTGGATCACTGTCTGATTTCATGCTAGAAAACGACCAAGAAATGGCACAGTTTGAATAAAGTTTGATTTAAGTTTTTTTAAAAAGTATAAAAATTTGATTAACAAATGTGGATGATCAATCTTAGTTTAGGTGTGGTGCCTTTAAGTAGAAAAGGATAACAGAGCAGCAGCACCAGCAGCAGCAGACGGAGAAGCACGAGACAGTGTAACAGTTTGGACAGTAATTGTTCACATGTGTCCTGAATAGAGTTGGATCTGTTTGGGGAGTGAGTGACGTGGCCAGGATGCATTCCTCTGTGTTTGTGAATGGGCGTGTGAGCGTTGGACCAACGTCATTTAACATTTGCAAGTGATTTTAAGCATTCAGTGCAGCAGTCATGTTGGATGGGGTGTGACACACAGAATAGCACCAAGGGAAACAAATGCTAGAGCTACAGTATGAAAGAAATGAGATTTATACAGTAGAAATGTATTTTAATGAATGAAAAGTGCATCTACTTGTTCTGGTTTGTAGATGAATGAATGAAGATGATCAAACCTTACAGTATCGCTAATATTATGGAGGGGGGAAAAAAGGAGGAAGGAAGGAAGGGAGGGAAAGAGGAAGGAAGGAAGGAAGGAAGGACGGAAAGGAGTACGGAGGGAGGAAGGAAGGAAAGAGGAAAGAAGGAAGGAAAGGAGTAAGGAGATGAGGGAGGGAGGGAGGGAGGGAAAGATGAAGGAAGTAAAGAGAGAAGGAAGGAAGGAAGCAAGCAAGGAAGGAAGGAAGGAAGGAAGTGAGGAAAGAAGTATGGAAGGAGGAGGGAGCAAAAAAAGAGGGAAGGAGGAGAAGAACGAAGGAAAAATTGAAGAAAGAGGGGGGAAGGAGGGAAAGAAGGAACAGTCAAAAAGAGATGGGGTCAATTTGACCTGGGAGGACGACAGGACGGTTAAGACATTTTGACATTCAGCAATGTGGTTTAACCATGCTCATATAACCCCCACCTGAATGCCATTTCTATTTACAACATGTCAAGTGGTGTATGTGTAAAAAAACCACAGTTGTCAGGGTTCATCTAAATGTCACTCAGTTTATGTGGTTAGGGGCAAGACAGTATGACAAAGCTGGTGACTAAACTGAGATGAACATGATGTTGATTTATACCAGCTATTCTGATCCCCCCCCCCCCCCCTTTTTTTTATTGGAGACATCTTGCAGGGCTTTAGTTTCTTATATAAGCTATCTAACACATAATTAAGCTTTATCCACTGTTGGATTAAAATGAGCAGGGGAATTTATCTTGCTTTAACCAGCTTAGTTACTCTAGATATTTACTTTGGAGTAAAAACTCACAGCAACATACAATCGTAGTAATTGTAGTAGTAGAGTAAGAACTATTTACCTTTTTTCTCTCACATTGCACTGTAACTATAAACCTCCAGCTGTACTTACATGATGTAATACTAGTGTAGTGTCTGCTATTGTTTGTCTTTCTGTTTCTCACCGTTTGACCCCCTTCAAGTCCCAAACTAACCCTTGGCTACACTCAATAGAATAATGACCCCATAGAGAAAATGCCTTTACACCCCCAGTTATATACTATACTGTAACTGAAACCACATTGAATAGAAACACGTAATGTTTTTTCCCCTGGTGGGATTTTAGCGTGGCGGAGAGTGTCAAGGAGTTAGTCGTGCCTCTTTTCTAACGCCACCTACGTGAAATAAGACTTGGCTTCAGAATATTAATGTCGTAATGTTACTTCCCCTTCAGTTGCCAATTCTTCATTTCAGTTGATTGCCTATCACTCTGATGAAGTCTAATAGCTTTAATGTATGGTTATTTCAAATGTGAGCTAAAGTGTATTTTCCCGGCAGTAATTTATTTGAACTCCCATCTATTTTGATATTTCTTTGTCTTCTTACAGTAATCAAGTGTATCTCTGTTATGTCATTTATGATAATAACAGTATGAGTATTTCTCCTATTACTACTGTATGGCTTAATAATTGTGATTTTGGGCACTACTTTGTCAAACTGCTATACAGTACATACAAATAAGTCAAAAGTTTAAAGCCAGGTAACCTTTGTAGAAAAGCACGGCCTACTTATTGAAATAACTTTTACATGAGTTAACTTGCACAGAGAAAAAAAGTGTGATGTCTGCGAGCTATAAGAGATGTTCAAAGAGAGGAGTTGTTATGTAATTAACCTGCTGTCTCTTTGTTCAACCCCCTCTTCTTTCCCCCTCTTTCTCTCTTTTTTTCTTGCCCCGCCTTCTCCATCTCTCCACTTCATCCCTCTTCTCATCCATTCTTTCCCTCTCAGGGCTTTGATCCCCCCCATCAGAGTGACACCAGGACGGTTTACGTGGCAAACCGTTTCCCCCAGCATGGCCTCTACACACCACAACGTTTTGCTGAGAACAGAATCATCTCATCCAAGGTACCAAACGTTGCTTTAGCCAGTACTGACACTCTATCCATGGTATCTTTTCCCTGCGGTGTTTTAACTACAGGATTAAATGTTAGTCTGTCAGAATTAGTCTATATGGCTATTGATTATACTTTATGGAGAGGTGTCTACTTAATAAGATGAGATAATAGTTATTTTCTCATATCTTAACATTGCAAACATGACTTCAAAAAAGTGTACTGAAACCAGTCTGGCTAATTTTATAAAGGCAGCCTGGAGCCTAGCAGCAGCAGCAGCAGCAGCAGCAGCAGTAGTCTAAGATATGTGGAAGGAGATGCATGGTCTGCTGATAACAGGATCACGGCCACCAGCAGTGATGACTGTCAGTGATTAGGCTGTTGCTGATGAAATGATTGACAGATGGGTTAAGTCACCTGGCTTTGTATTAAATTGATCTCAAGTCATGAAGAGAGACAGAATATATAATCATATATAAAAAAAGCAATCTGAAAACAGTTTTCTGAAGAGAAGACATGGCTAAAGTACTTATTTGCACCTAATTTTCTCCTGGCATGCATTGATATTTTATATATATTATAATAATGTCAGTATAACTTTGTTTCTTTCTCTTTCAGTACACAATTTGGAATTTTGTCCCCAAGAATCTGTTTGAGCAGTTCAGGAGAATAGCCAACTTCTATTTTCTCATTATCTTCCTTGTACAGGTAAACCACACACACACACACACACACACACACACATAGAGTATTCTTTATTACAGGTACATGCTCTCCTCAGTCAGTTGGTGACGAGTCAAGTATGACCTCAATTCTTGCTGCTCTCGACACAAATATGTGCGTGTCTGCGTGTGCAGGAGCGAGTGACTCATCGACTTCTAGGGACTAGTAGAGAGACAAGTCTGCCCCAGTATTAAAACATTACACCCACACATTAAGTAGTACATGTGTCTCTGCAGCCAGTCCTCAGCGTCAGGCCTTCAGTATGCATCAGTCAGCCTTTGCTCAAGTAGAATTTGGCTTTCAAATTTTCAGGCTTCTCCTGATTTATTTGGGCCTGTGAAGTGAAGCCAAAGCAATCGACTTGACTCTGTCTAAAAAGGCTGTTTTCACCCACTCAACTTGTCAGTGAAGCTGAAGTCAGCTTAGTCTCAAATCACTGAAAGAAGAGCCTTTTTTCCTCTTGACATTGTGGACACGACGTCTTCTTAAAAGGCTGATGTGACCATTTTTAGATTCCTTGAGATGGATTTTTTAGATACCTGTTGTGAACAGCTTTTCCCCTATCAAATCAAGTTAAGAAATGTCTTAACTCATTATAGTTTATGTTAATTCTTATTTGAGCCTGACAGATACAGGATTTTTAAAGCCTATGCAGATTTTGATATATGAGGGTTTAAAAAATGAGTAGGCTGGTATTCATTTTTAACAGAGATACTTAAATTTATAAAAATGTTCAACACACAGTCAGCCCTTAATAAAAACCAATTATACAACAGGTGTTCGGTAAATTGGTTTTTGACAGCGACCTGTCGCCAGTTCGTATTTACTAGAACTTCTTTTATCGATACAATGAAAACAACAGGAAAGCATTTCTCCACCACTATTTATGTCAAGAGATTGAAGCTGCTTGTTAAAAACACTCTGTCTTAAATGATGCAGTAAACTGATACAGTGACTGAGAGTCAGCACAACCGCAGGAACGATGCAAATGATAAGGGTGGGGCGGGGCTCTGATTCTTAGGCAATATTTGTTGTTAATGTTTGTTAAGAAAAAAAAAAGTACAAATACATCTTCAGTGTTTCTTGTTTAAGTGTACACAAAGTTTCAGTTGAGATTCGGTGTAAAATATTTGCAAAGCTACTTTAAACAGAAAATGAAATGGTGTTTACTGGCCTGGAGGTTTACTCTTCCTGGCTTTTACTGGAGCATTGCCGCATTTTTGTGACACATAAACACTGCATGTCAGAGAAAGAATGTGAAACTTTTGGCAGGATTGTGCATTGAGTCACCTGCATACTTTGTGCTGCTCATAACAACATTACTAATGGGTAAAAACACACATTACCTTTAATTTACACCTTGGCCTCTTGGATGGAGTTTAAATGATATTAAATTACAAAAGAAAGGAAGTTAGCCGCAATATGGATTACATCAGTCACACAACCGTGTTCACATGTGTTTCAGTGTATGTTACAGATAGGTATCCTCTTGTCTATAGCAACTTAACAGTGTATGTGGACTTTAAAGCTTATGACTGTGATTAAAAAATGTTCCCTATCAGCTACCAGGAAGCAAATGCACTTCTGGTTGATGTTAAAATGTAACCCAGTGAGTAATGGCTGTGACATTAAGAGGATATATCAGTGTAGTTCCACGTTCTATGCTTCTCTATTATCTAATTATAAGATAGTCTGCACAAAAAAAACGTGTTTTAATAAAGGGACACTTCGTGACTGAGGGGCGCCACAATGTCACCACAGCATCCGCGGTTTCATCTATATATTGCCTTTTCAAACTGTCACCTTTCCAATAAAGATTAAAATCTCACCCCAAAAAAGCTTTTATACAAACAAAGGATTCAATAGTAAAAGTCTTAGAGATAGACTTCAGACTGATTTACGTGAGGGAAAGCCGAGACATGTCTGCTTTGGGAAATGTTCAAGACCTTCATGCCCTTTTTTACTCCTTCACATATGCTCGAGTAGTTCTGAACTGTCAGTTAACCAATGAAGGATGTTCAAGAGGTTTCCTGTTTGACACATCAGCCGCTACTTCCCTGTGTTGTCTCTAGTCTGTGGTTATGATTGTCGTTTACCAAAGAGACACACCCACTCTCTCACACAGTTGCTCTTACATGCTTACTGTCACATGATTTTTTAGTGCATTTCCATTTTCGTTAACATCTCAGCATCCTTCTCTCTGCATCTGTCTTTTCCAGTTAATGATAGACACCCCGACCTCCCCAGTCACCAGCGGTCTGCCTCTCTTCTTTGTGATCACAGTAACTGCCATAAAACAGGTGAGAAGCACAAGCACAAGCACACAATAACTTCCTCTTCATGGAGTCGAAAATGGGGAACCAGCACAAATACGACGTGACCTTGATTAGTACCTAGATTAGTTGTCGTCAACTGACTTGCAGCATTGTGCCTGCTTCATCATTGTTCTCTTTTTTGTTTGTTTGTGTTTTTGTTTTTTTTAAATCATACTGACTAAAACCAGTCCTGTGAATTCTAACTATCAGTTTCTGTGTTGAGTATCTGAAAAATCAATCATAGCTTCATCACGGTTTATTCTTCAGTTTGTGGTGTTGACACAACTCGGCACTCAACACAATTTACATAAATAGTGTGTTTGGAATCGCTTGTCATTCGCTTCAGATGATGGATGTTTGTCTTGATTGACACCCATGCATGCTACCGTCATCATCATTAGTCATGCTCTTATTATGATTGTTGGTGTCACTTTGACCCTCTCTCTCTCTGTGTGTGTGTGTTTTTCCTTGCCGCTGTCACCAAGTGTTTGCTTATGGGGGAAATGTTGGGTCTCTTTTAAATTAAATTGCAGAGTACAGTCTAGACCTGCTCTGTGTGAAAAGTGCCTTGAAATAACTTTATTGTGATTTGGTTTAGGGCTGCTGGGCAATGACTACATGTATCGATATCATGATATTTTAGGGAAATCGTCTTTTGAATATTATAATATCGTGATATAGAGTGAATGTTCTGCTCTGTTACCTGCCTTTTTCCACTTAGTCATTTTATCCACATTACTGATGATAATTAATAAAAAATCTCATTGCGTATATATTTTGCACCAGTAGTCATACCTACAATATTGTCCAAATATCGATATTGAAGTATTTGGTTGAAAATATTGTGATATTTGATTCCACCCATATCACAGAACCCTAATTTGATACAAGTGGGGTGCATCTTATACAGCAGTAAAATGTAGAGAGGTTGGATCTGATTTGGTTATAGGTCTGTAAAGGGCCGTCCACACTAACAGCTATAACTATAACTATAACTATAATAACGATGTGAGCATCCACACTTATGAACTATAACGTCCTGTAAACAGCGGTATCAAGCACGCACTGCGCTTGAGCTGTGTCGGCAGCTAATGAAATGGATATTGATGACGCTACCACTGTATGTTGTACGAAGAGCAGCAACAGCTCTGATGAATGTTTTTGGGACTCGAGTGAGCATACAGCTACACCCTGTATCAATTATGTAAAGTTACTGAGATCTTGAAACTCGTAGCCTAATCCAAAGTTAATATGTTAATATGAGTTAATAAAGCGGCCCAGTTCAGTTAAGCAAATCATTAACGGACCATTAACCATTAACCCAACACACTGTTTCAGGTGTAATATGTGTGTTGTGATTGTGTTTCAAATAAAAGTGGAATTATAAATGTATAAATGTATGTGTTCATAAATGAATAGCTACTGGTGCATTCAAATAAACCAGCCTTTAATAGAAAAGCATTTTTCCCCACACGAGACCTCCCAAAATAGACTACGACTTATCTATTGGTTTTTACAGTCAATTAAAATGTAATTGAAATTGAATGTTCGGTTATGTCTGCATTTCGTCAGCAATTAGAGCTGATCAATAATGATATATTTCACTGAAGTTAACCAGCTGTCAGATGCTTGGTTTGATTGGTTATTAACTGAATTATCTTCCAGGGCTACGAGGACTGGCTGAGACACAAGGCTGACAATGAGGTGAACGGGGCTCCAGTCTTTGTGGTTCGCAGTGGAAGTCTGGTCCAGACAAGATCCAAGAATATCAGGGTAAGACGGCAACAGCTGCTCACTAAGACATGTCATGATACCAGTTAGTCCAGTTCAAAGGGTTTCTGTCTGATAAAGAACAGGAGCAAGCGTTATGTACCTTTACCTCATAGTGTCTAAAAATAGCTTTTCACAGCTCCTAGCCACCGGCCATAACTCTCTATAGCCTGGCTGTTAAATTCTTACTGCTGCTGGTTTCTGTGCATATAGAATGCATAGACTGATGCTGTAACATAATATATAATAGCAGTATTTATGAGACTTTCATAGCATGCAACACAGATGCTGCAATATTGATGCTATTTAATAATCATGTCTTTCATTTTGTTGAGTGGACAAGGTGCTGCAATAGTACCACAGGCATCTTTATTCAGAGTGACTTTATTGCTCATGTAGCTGTCCAGTTGTGGCAGTTTTGTGATAATTATGGGTTTGTTTTGGTCTTATCAGGTGACATTGAAGGCTTTTTTTGTTGCTGCAGCCTGTCCTGTTTAAAATTTGAAGTTAACTGTGAATTAAGAATAAATTGAATAATGGATGTGTCAGTCTTTTGCAGGGTTATTATAGTTATTAAATTTTCATTAGTTATCTTTTTAATTTAGTTCTTCTTTTTAAGATTAAGTAGTTTTAGTTTGTCAGGTGTTAGGAGGAAAGCCTTCATATATAGAAGCTGAATAGGATGAAATAATGCCTGACACTGAGGTAAATGTATTTGTGGCGCAGCTGTGTTACTGTGAGCTTATGTTAGCTGTCTCCTGCACCCTCAACTCTCCTGTTGTCAACTCTTGTGTGCTTCCTTGTGAAGGTGGACTTTCAAATTACTGGGGGTTTTCCTCTTTTACCTGTATCCTACAAATGTTCCCATCATTCTTCATCGCAACATTTTTACTTTTAGCTACTACGAGGTCATACTCAAAATATTTCCATATTTGGCTGGGACGTTTTCTGCGGAACAACTTTTTCTTCTTTCTAGATAATCATAAATTGCACGTCAAGCATCTTCAAACAGTTTAGTTTAGTTTTAGTTAGTTTTGGATTGTTCATTCGTTTTTATTTTTATTTCAGTTATTTCGCTAAATTGTTTTTTCAATGCTAGTTTTCGTTAACTATAATAATCCCAGTCTATTGTTAATCCAAGTTTCAGAAATGTCAGGATTTGTCCTCTTTTTTATATTATAGTGAATTTAATATCTTGGAGATTTGGATGATCTGATAAAACAAGCAATTTGAAAACTCAAACATAGCTTGTCATGGGCATATTTCACTTTTGTTAACATGTTTACTTGATTAATAAAACTAATCATTCAAAAATTATTATGTAGCCCAGATTTAAAGAATGAATCCCCCTGATGTACAGACGTGATGATGTTAGCATCCTTCAGCCCTTTGTCCAGTGTTGCTGTTCTCTCTCTTCTTATTGATAATGAGTCTCCGCTGTCCAAATATGTTTGGTAGTCAAAACATTTCAGTGCAGACATGACTCTATGTCTTTGCTGAGACACTGTAACTAGTCAAACATGTAGTCATACAGTTAGAAATATTCTCAAGCTTGTCAAGCATAATAATGTTTACCTGATGACACCCACAAGAGTGAGCTATTTTATCTCTCTACTAAAGGAAATAATCTCTGTCTGTATGTATGCCTGCCTTTGCTTACCTCTTTAATCGTTCATCTGATCGACTCCATGTCTGCTGGGTGTATCGCTGGGGACCCAAGAGAGTGCAGTGTCGAATTTGGTGCAATTCGGAGATATAATAAGTTTAATGGTAATAAATGTTGAATAAACCAGCAATCAACAAGCCACTTGGCTTTGTGCAGGGACAGGGTGGAGCTTCAGGGCTCTGCAGACTGACTCCAGTGTGTCGGGGAGAGACCAGAAACGAAGCGTGTCACGAGTCACAGGAAAGAGGGAAAGAGCTCTAAAGAGAGAAGAGTAGACAGCAAAATCACAGCTTATGGACACTCTGACCCCGTGTTGAGACAGAAAGCTTGGCATTAGCAGCACTTTTTGCAGATTAGCAGCCACAGCAGTGAGTAAGTACACAGGAGGCGTTCGGGTACATTGTTGAGCGAGATCGCCCACGTTTTGGAAGCCCAATACACAATGACTGTGGTTAAGTACATAAAATGGAGTAAAGAACATTTATTCACTATTAGACTAATTATTATTTATAACATCTGTGTATAATGTTTCTTTCATGTTGTTGGTGTGTACTCATTCATCACAAATCCCATCAACTGTATAAAGTAGTGGCAGGAGGCCAAGCAGTCAGCCCACTCTGCTTTGAATGGGCACTGCCCTAGTTTAATACCCCACAGCATGGCTCAGCATCAGTGGGCTGAATACCGGTAGAGCAAGTCACAATGTTGAAATAGTAAGCTTGTCACCCAACGTTTCCCAGGATGTGTCAGCAACAAGAAGCAGTAAAATACAAATGCCAAGAGGACTTCCTGGTAGGTAGGCACAGCGCCATAGACTCTGGGTAGGCGTATTGCCTAACCGTTACATTTGGTTAAATGTCAGTTTGTGCATTTACAGTTAAAGCCTGTAAGGAAAATCTTATTTGCAAAAAAAAAAAAAGAAGAACATTTGTGCAGCAGGATATGCACCCAATCAAACAGCATAATATAACAGCATGAATAAGGTTTTTTTCTAAACATGATGATCCAAATGTATTCCTGTATTGGTAGGTGTTAAGAGGAAACAGTCACATATTGGTATAAAATACAATATGATGCAAACCAGTTTGTCAATCTCACCAGAGGCAATTTGTTTATATAAACATACAAACAAATAAATATTACAATATACAGCACACAAAAGGAATGTAAAAAAACTCCAGAGAGCTGTATGTATGTAGATGCTCCTGGGTTGAATGGTGTGATGTTGAAGTTTAACAGTATTAACCTGTGTGGGTGTGTGTATGTGTCTTTCCTTGCATGTCTGTCCAGGTGGGGGACATAGTGCGTGTGGCTAAAGATGAGACGTTCCCAGTTGACCTGGTGTTGCTGTCCTCGGACCGTGCAGATGGCACCTGTCACATCACCACGGCCAGCCTCGATGGGGAGACCAATCTTAAGGTCGGTGTGTGTGTGTGTATGTGTGTATATGCCAGTGCACTGAATTTGTGAGTGTGAGTATACTGTATGTGGTGTGAAAAAAAATGTGTGTGTTATGACGCTTTGCAACAAGTGGAGACATGTTTGATGAATGATAGTGTTTCATTGGCAAATAAATGGTTGCAAGCAAATGTAATTATGAACAGCAATTTTGCAGTTAGCACATTATTTTTATAAATGGTATAAATGTATAAATGCACATTACATATCTCTCACTTTTAATCACATTTTTAAAAGAACAGATTTTCCCAAGTTTTTATAGCTGCTGCTGAACTCATGAACGTTACAGTAGAAGGATGTTTGAAATGGGTGGAACTCTGCAGACACCTCATGATTCGATTCAGATTCTGATACAGAGGTCTACGATGTCATGATAAATTGATTACAGAGGTATCTCAATGCATCAAAATGTTTTGTTTCTTTACATGATTTATTTATTTATTTTTCAGTTCTCAGTTCTTAGTCCACTAAAACACAATATGACACATAACTGCCACATAAGATGAATAGTCTGCAGCCTTTTTATTTTGAAAAGTTAAGTGCATTAATTAATGAATGAATTAGCCCGTCTCCTGCCTGTTTGAGGATAACAACACGAGGAGGAGGCTGAGTGCTCCACTGTGTTGGTATTAACGTCAAGTCTCCAGCAGTTGAGAGCAGCTTCTCTGCTGCACCGTTAGCTTGGGGGAAGACATCGCTGTCCAACACTCTGAGCAGGTGTAGTGTTGTTGAGGTGAAACAGACTTAGTTAGAGTTAGAGTTATTTATTATTTATTTAAGTAGATCAATGCTGCAGTGTGTGTTGGTCAGCCGAGCTTGTTTGTTACTGTTGGAGTTCGCTGCTCCACTTTGCTCCAATCATTAAATAAAAACATGCTTTTAACTGCTGCCTTTTGTAAAGTCAGACTCCAGCGTGTTTGGGCTGTAGACGGTGTGGGTGCTGCACTGCATTCACCTTTTTCTTTTTTCCAACATCACATTATGAAATAACATTTAGAAAATCAATTTTTTGAGTTTTCCCAATCGATGCAGAATCATCCATGTCTGCATGATGCATCTGAGAATTTTTCTTCTTTCCTTAGTGTTGACAGGGACTGGACACACTGCTACTCCTGGAACATAAGGCTAATAAAACTATGCACTGAAAAGAGCCTCATGGAGACTCATTTATAAGCTGTTAAGTGGAAATAGTTTGCATATATTAGGAATTAATATTCCTAGTCTTAATTTGGTTAGAAAATAGACAGACTGCTGTCACATTACTAATGCCTGCTCCTCTCGTCCACACGGCTCCTCTCCCCTCCTGTTTTGCCAGAAGCCAAGTAACTTAATTGTCTTTCTAACGACATGCTGCTCTTTCTATTACAGTTTATTTATACAGCGCGGTGGGTTTTTACTACTGGTCCAGAAACGTTTTTGTACCGTTGTTGCACCTGATGTCATCTACAGCTGTTTATACTGTAGTACTGCAGTAGCCATGATATTTCTATTCTATGCTGTGAACATTTTAGTTAATGTTATGTACTTTTTCCTGTTTGAGTGCCTAAAGGAAGACCAATTACCAAAAATAGTGTAGCTACATTATAATTGCTGTTTTTTGTGGGTTTTTTTTTTTTTTCTTGTCTGAAGATTAGAAAGAGATTAGTGGTTTTAATGGAGTCAACACTGCATTCAGACATGAACATCACATTCATAGTAGTGAAGGTAGCGATGATACCAAGTCAAGACTACTGATCATATCTTAATCGGACCTGATGGGATCGATGTATCTCACTGCTGCATTGTGGTTCTTTTCATAGTAATGCAGAGTTTGCTCATCTATATGCTACAGAGTATCTCAGTCAGCAGCACTGGGACTTTTTAAGAAGTTTCAATAATTGGTCCACTTTTGGATCTGTTCTGAATACCTTCAAATAAGTTGAAAAAGTAATGTATAGCCTTTTCCTTCATTCCCATAACCAGGCAAATGGATGAGATGCAGCCTCCTGTCTAGCAATGAGGTGGCAACCGGTTGAACCAGTTGTTTTATAAATAGAGAGTTGGTCTGACTGTGGATATATTTACTATAGATTTGTTTAGGGAAGAACCTGTCTTTTTTATGAAAATGTCTCTTTTTTTTAACAATGCCTCCCTTTTCTCTTTTATCTGTGTTTGTGTTTTTCTGGCTGTGTTTGTAGACCCACTTCTCTGTGGCGGAGACATCAGTTTGTCAGTCTGTTTCCAAACTGGAGGCCCTGCAGGCTGTGGTGGAATGTCAACAACCAGACGCTGACCTGTACAGGTACTCTGCACCCATGTGTATATACACCCAACAGAGTGAGAGCATAGGAAGCTGTGTTCGTGTATCATACAACATAATAAGGATACTCCAATCTAAATAATTACAACATCAGAAATTTAAATTCTGCTATTATGATGTCCTCTTGAAGGAATTCTGTTGTTTCATATTTATTTTTGGTTGTCAGGTTTAACTGTGTAATGGTCAATACTTTGAGTATAGATCGTTCATTTCACCCATTTCATTTTCTGGGATCCCCTGCAGAACTTTTAGAGCCTATGATAAATACATGTTTGAAATATCCTGCTTCAACAATCCTTACACATCAGATCTGTCTCAGCTGGCCACTTCAGGATCGATCAATGTATTTTTAGATCGGCAGCAGTTTATCTCAATGGCAGTTTTCCTCCCATCCCCCACTCTGACTTACTGTCTCTTTCTGCATTTACATGCTCTTAAGTAACAGAGTTACGATCGCCTTCCTCCAGGAAGCTGATTTCTTAAATGTGAATGTGCAACCATGTTTCCGTAATTAAGGTTGGGGAATCGGGTAACCTGATTACCTCAGGTAGATTTCTCCTGGACAACGCTGATTTCTTGGCAATGTATATACGTGTAACCAGGTTTCTAATTGAATTGCATGTATGAGAAAGGGTTCAGACAGCTGAAAAAGGAAAGATTATTTCACATAGTGATTAATCCTTGAGACAACTTCATGAGATTACCCCACCCTCTAGCCTCGCCCCCAAAGTGAGGCTAGAGAGGTAATACATCAGTCTAAACATTCAACTTTTAAATTCAGACACATTCACACTATGAAGTAAAGCTCTGCCCTGGCTGTCTCCCTGTTTTATGTTCACTGTGCTGTCAGTCAAGTCAAAATAAGAATAATACAGTGATTTACAATAATCAGCTGGTTACTACAATACATGTAAAAACAATCTCTGATTACCTCAGCAACCTGGTTTCTCTGAGTAATACACATAAATGTCCTGGCTCCGTTTGCATGCACTTTAAAGGACTGTTGAACATTTCAGAAAACTCTTAATTAGGAGTCAATTTGCTCTCACTTTGGTGCCCCACTCTGACACATACATAGACAGCCTTTTTGACTCTTATTTAGTAATGGGAATAACAATATATAATATGTAGTTCAGGATATTGCTTAATGTGAAATATCAGACCAGTCAAGTGTGCTTTTTATTAGCCTCTAGCATACTTCCTGGCTACTCTGAGTGTGTCCCTCGAGCGGCAGTAACAAGGTTGTAGAAGTGTGTGTTAACAGTTTTCTCAGATTGCTGCATTTTCTGCATGAATGTATAAACTTAGTTGACCTTCTTCATCACTACAATGCCTCTGATGTTTTACAGGTTTGTTGGTCGGATGACAGTGACTCAACAAGGAGAGGAGATAGTCAGGTGAGACTAGCTTTATTCAGCTGTAATGGCTAATTATGGTGTGTTAAACATAAAAGTAATCTGTGAATTGAGTTGTTCGTGCAGCTTTTAGCAGAGCGTCAAGTGTTTTTTCCCCTTATTTTAAAACATTTGGGTAATATTACAAACACTGATTCTGGAAAGACTGTTGGGCCTCATACAAGAAGATGATGTGTAGAAAAATAAAGATTAATGGCTCTTGTTTGCACTAAAACCCTGCAGCAACATCCATCTTACTATGTATTTATGTTGTGTGTGTTTTCTTTCATGTCAGACCGCTGGGTCCAGAAAACTTGCTGCTGCGAGGGGCAAGGTTGAAAAATACCAAAGAGATTTTCGGTGAGTCAATACAGTGAGGGTCAAAAGAAATGGTCCTGCAAATGATCTGTCCACAAGAGAGAAGACATGTAGGGGGGGTAAATGATTGCTAAAAAGAGCCACATTGCACCTGTGACGCAAACCGAAGACTGAGCTAAGACTGAAATGAATCTGCGGGTTTTATAGAAATTATAACATACAGAAAATGTCCTGGTGTTAGTGGTTGGCATGTAGACCCAAAGCCATCATCTACAATGGACACGTGGATGGTTTTGGTGTGTTAAGTTCTCATGACTTCATGTGTAAGTTGATGATTAAGTGAGGTAATAGGTTCATCTCCCACAGGCCCTGTGTAATAATTTAACCTGTTGTGCTCTTGCAGGTGTGGCGGTTTACACGGGGATGGAGTCCAAGATGGCTCTCAATTATAAGTGCAAGTCCCAGAAACGCTCTGCAGTAGAGAAGTGAGCATTTTCTGTTCAGAGTATAAAAAAATATTGCTGCTTTTAAAATATGGTTTATTATATCTTTTATTTATTTATTTCTTTACTTCATAAGGTCCATGAATACCTTCCTAATCATCTACCTGGTCATCTTGCTGTTCGAGGCCGTACTCAGCACCATCCTGAAGTACGCCTGGCAGGCTGAAGAGAAATGGGACGAGCCTTTCTACAACCAAATGACTGAACAAGAGAAAAACAGCAGTCCGGTTAGTCCACTTCACATCAAGCATAAAAAAAAAAAAAAACATTCTTATTGATTTGCTTTCGTAAGTAGTGCACGCTATCAGCCTCAGAGATAAGATGAGGTGAGATTTTAGCCGACATTCCACCTCTCTCTGTCTTTACCTCTATGCAACATGCACTTACTAATGCTTTTATATCCTCACCAAAGAATAATGGTCTCTCCACTGCAGATATACATACATTAACGGGGACAGTCAGTGAAAATATAAAGATTAGGTCATGCTTGAATCCACATCTACACACACAGTCCTGGTTGGGCGCTTTTAGTGTCTCTTGATTTTGTGACAAGGTATAAGAGAGGAAGTGCCTTTCATTGGGCCAGTGTGCCAGCCTATCAACCTACCTGCCAACACTAATCTGTCAGAGAGGAACAGCAACCTCTTTGTACAAAGACAGAGAGGAAGAAAAAGTTGGGAGTTGTACAATAGCTTTCCTCCTCCCTTGAGACAGAGAAATGAAAACCTGCAACAAATGAATGGCTTTATTTTTCTATTTAGAATAAGAAGTGCTCCAGAAATCCCCTGGTGTATTTTCAGTGTGTTACTTCCACCAATGATTGCCTGTCTACACATCTCAGCTAATGTCATGCTCTCTCTTGTGTCTGGGTCAACTACCACTCCTTCAGTATTCTGAATATATATTCATTTCATTTAAAAAAAATACTTTGAATTAGTACCTTTCATGACTGATCTTTTTTGGTAGGTTTGTTATGTTGCCTCTCTGCTAAACCCCCCCTAGAAATATACTAATTTCACCAGCTTTATTTCTTGAAGGTGTTTATTAGGTTTAGCAGAGTAGGTCTAAAAGGTCAAAGAATTGGCTCTTGTAAAGCATTATCTCAGTCTGTGGTCATCTCTCTCGCTCCTTCACTGTCAAGGAAGCTAATTAACGGCTTAATTGGAATTAATTACTCTGTCTACTTGGATTAAAAACAATGTTTGCTTAAGGCATTAGCATTTGGTGCAGGGCTTACATTTTGACAGGCAGCCTTCTCAGTCTTCTACTTGTTTATATTTCATGTTAGTATCATTTGCATTAAAGCAACTAAATAAAAAGATCGCAAATATTTCTTCAAACTAAATTGTCATACATCTTCTACACATCTTCACATTGTGCATTAGAATATTACCTTTTTTAATTTCAGATATGTCCATTATCAACTCACACTACACTTTATGATTAAAACTAATTCATCTAATTCATTTTGGCTTTTAAAAAGTCCATTTGGAATTGGCTGAAATCCAGATGAAAATATTCTACTTAACTTTTTCTTCTTGTACACATCGTCATCTTTTCACTTCACCCCTCATCTTGCTTTTTGTTCTCCTTCCAGTTTCTGCACAGTTTTTTTATTTGTTACCATTAAAACGTTCAAATTGGTTTAATCTCATTGTATTGTCCTCCACTTATCCCTCACTCTAATAAAATTTGCTCTTGTGTATCTCCGTCAGATCTTGAAGTTCATCTCAGACTTCCTGGCATTTCTGGTCCTCTATAACTTCATCATCCCAATTTCGCTCTATGTTACCGTGGAGATGCAGAAGTTCATGGGCTCCTTTTTCATTGGCTGGGATTTGGACCTTTACCACGAAGAGACTGACCAGAAAGCTCAGGTCAACACTTCTGACCTCAATGAGGAGTTGGGACAGGTATGAAATAGAAACACAAGGGTACATATTCAACACATTTTAGAGAACTTTGGTAATATGCAGTGTATATGTGAGCCTGTGTGTGTTCCTCTCTCCTAGGTGGAGTATGTGTTTACTGATAAGACGGGTACGCTAACGGAAAATGAGATGCAATTCCGAGAGTGTTCAGTTAACGGAACCAAGTACCGTGAAGTTAACGGCAAACTGATACCAGAGGGAATGACCGACGATTCACCAGATGGTTCTACGCCTCCACTGGTAACTCCCATATACATACAATATCCCAAAAAATGATGTCATTAGATGTTATATTTGTATTTATCACCTCTTCATTCTTACCTGTTGTCTCTTCTCCACCCAGATTGATGAGGAATTGTTATTTCTCAAGGCGGTATCGTTGTGTCACACGGTTCAGATCAGCTACGATCAGCCAGACTGCCTGGCCGGGGGAGGAGATCCATTCTCCCATGCAAACGGTTTCTCTTCCAACCACATGGAGTACTACGCCTCTTCACCGGACGAGAAAGCTTTGGTAGAGGCGGCTAAGAGGTAAGGATTATGGGATGAATATCATGTCATATTTCTAAACTGGGAGAAAAATAACAAAGCTTGGAAAGGTTCTCAGTGTTTGAAAGCTCGAAATCTAATAAAAAAAGTTTGGAAAGATTGAAAGTAAGTTATGAAGGCTTGCACAATGCTTTGACAGGCTGAAAAAACAAACAAAACTTGAAACCTTGGTGATCTCTAAACTTGGGGGAAAAAGTTGTGTAACGTTGAAACTGGAAGAGCTTTGAAAGGTTAAATCTTTATTTTGAAACTTTTATAAAGGTACATGTGCACTTTTATTGCAGACTGTTCTTTCAGAGTTGAGTTTACAACACCCACTTCTCAGAGATGTACCCACACAGTTGCAAGGTAGCGAGTCATATGATTTCTGGCAGCATTGTCTCACAGCACTGGACTCAAACTCTAAAACTCCAAAAAAATATAAAAAATTAGCCTGGATCATTGAGACCCGGTCATACATGTGAAGAAAATGGCTTTAAAGGGGTAAAGTTAGAGAACAAAGGATCCACGAGACTGTGAGGAAAATTATTAAGAGATGTGGCTGTCTGAGTATTTAATAGATTGCTCTGGGGGCACACCTCTGAAATGTCAGAGTATATTTGAAAGCTTTATGGATCCACGGTGCATGAAGAGATCCTGGCTTCATGCACCATGTAATTTTCAAACCATCAAAATTAATTTTGTCAACCGCTAAAGGTTCAAACTCATGACCCAGTGGCTCCATGCTCCATTGAGCCACAGACAGTGTAGCCGTTGACATAAACTGAAAGGACAGACAGTTGGACCTCTAACCTCAGTAATGGGTGGTAAATAAAACACTCCAACTTTAAATTTAAACAATCATCATACATGTAGGGATTAGAGATCTCCTTTTGGGGTTCAAAAATTAAGTTGACATCTCTTTTTAATCTGATCACTTGGATTTCCTTATAATGTCCCACCTTTGTCACACATACTGTATATTATAGGCATAGCCATAACTCTGAGGAAAATTAATAACTGGGTGCAATAAATAAATGATTGAATGCCCTTAGAGAGTTTTTATCTTTTAAAGACTCTATTACCTTCAAAACCTTTTAAACTCTAAATTGGGTTCTCATCCAGTATATAAAGGTCAGAATTTTCCATTCTCTAAAATCTGATTGTCACTGCTGTTTTTTCCTCTCAGAATTGGAGTGGCCTTCACACTCTGCAGCGGAGATACCATGGAAATCAAAACATTTGGCAAATCAGAGAAGTATGTCTCACTCTTTTTTTATCTCTCAGTTCACAAAGCTGTTTTTGACTCCTTCGTGAAGTTATTTAAGGATAGCAGAGATGTATTTACCAACTGTCAAGGTTTGTTAGTGTCCATGCCGAAAAATCAGTTTAAATGTTCTCTTAAACTTTGTATTTACTAGTTCCACAACTCTACTTTGCATTAACATTAGCCTCTCTATGCTCTCTTAGGTACAAACTTCTCCATGTATTAGAGTTTGATGCCGACCGCAGGAGGATGAGCGTCATACTTGAGACTCCCTCAGGTAAAACCACTTTGAACTACACATCATTTTTTTGCCTTTTTGATGAAATAGTCAACAAAAAAACATAAAAGACAACTCTTAAAATACACTTAAATAAGAAATAATTACAATGGAAATACAGTAAAGATGGTTTTCATCAGTTTTTGCATGCATTCATTATGTATACAAATTTACAGTATTTAATTTTCCATATGGTATTTTTGAAAGGTATATTTAATATTTTCATATGTTAACATACCACACTTAAATTTAGCATTTTTGTCTTGACCCTCAGGGGGCCAAGTGCTGTTTACCAAGGGAGCAGAGTCAGCCATCTTGCCTTTCACTACCAGTGGTGAGATAGAAAAGACGAGACTTCACGTTGACGAGTTTGCCTTGGTGAGAAAATCTTTATGTTTTTACAAGAAGTCATGAAACATGTGGCATAAGATTTATTTCAGTAAGAGGTCAATTTAGTCAATAAGGGACATGAACTCACAGTGCAACACTTGCCACTTAAGGGAATATAAATGCAGAAAAAATCCACCTGAACTTTATAGTGAAAGTTTGAAATATCTAACTCTGAAATGCCTTTTGGTCCATATGTTTATAATTGTGTGTTTGCATGTCTAGGCCTGGCATTTCACAGCATTGTAGTGATCACTTTTGACTCTGTCGCTCTCTGTTTGTATTAGACTGTAAATTCTTCAGCCACACACATACACACACACATCCGGCCCCCACATCATGTTATTGGACGTCAGTACCCAGGAGTCGGTGCTGTGGACTGGGTTGATTTGTGTTTGTCTGCCCCTCGGGCTGGTTCCGTGATTTAAAGCCACGCTTTCATAATTTGTTTTTCTGTTTTTTTTCCCTCTCTGCTTATGTTCATCTCCTTTTTCCTTCTTCTTTCATGCTACACACATCATCCAACCAACCGTCTTCTGAACTTCATCACTTCTACTGTTCCTTACCACAAAAACTTCTTTGAATTTTTCTATATACATTTACCCCCCTGTTTCTTTCTCCTGTGTCCTTCATTCAATTCTATTCCTCATTCTTTTTTCCTGTTTTTTCTCTACCCATCACCCACCCTCCTCGTCCCACTGTAGAAAGGTTTGCGGACCCTGGTGGTAGCATGTCGCCACTTCAGCCCGGAGGAGTACATTGATGTGGACAGGCGTCTGAACAGTGCTCGCACCGCGCTGCAGCAGAGAGAGGAGAGACTGCAGGAGGCCTTCAGCTACATAGAGAAAGATCTGCATCTCCTGGGAGCAACGGGGGTGGAGGACAAGTATGGATACTTAAAAAATAAATTGCAGTATACTGTTGTTGTCTTTCCCGTAAACCATTTCTCATCAATGATTTAATTTAAGTCTTCTATGTAAAGAATTAATCTAGTCAGTTTGTACGTGCATTGCAAACAGATAGCACAGTGCTTTTTACCCTCTATGCTGGCCCTTTATAAAGTTGTTTACTTCATTTATGATTTATGTAAATTGATGCATATATATATACACAAACAGGTAGATTTTGAAATTCGCTTGGGGAACACACTTATTCACTTACTTGCCGACAGTGAGAGCGGAAGATAGTTATAATCAGTGTGTGAACTATATTGTGTCATTCAGGGGAGCTCAAATTTTTTTAATGATGAATAACCATCATGCCTGAATCATACATCCATAATGGTCTAATTTTACGCATGATCCATGATAATGAGAATGCAGAAAAGTAGAAATGCATGTTAAAAATAGCATATATCGTCAATATTTTAGAGACCTTGGGCTCCCCCAGGCTCCCCTGTAGTTCACACCCTGATTATAATGCTTTCAGCTGTATATGTTAAATATGAAGGTAAATCCAGCAGGTGATTAGCTTAATGTAGCGTAGAGTAAACACTGGAAGCAGGGAGAAAACGTTTGCCTCGCTCTTTCCAAAATATAAAAAGATGCACCTAGCATGTAACTTATGAGGTAATGTGTTATTTAGTGTGCATTAGAGTTGCTCATAGGCATATTTTCTGCTATAATAAGCTTTTCGCCTGCTTGCTCTAGTTTCTTATTCAGCTTATTGAGAGGCACGAGAGTTGTACTGATCTTCTCATCTAACTTGCATCATGAAAGGGTGTCGTGAACTATTCTATTAAAGTAAAGGAAGAGGTGATTGACTGTCATCTGTAAGCTGCTTCAGCTGCCCAATTACGATGTTATTTAATATTTAACATACAGTACAGTATGATGTAAACTTATGTATGGATAAACAACATATAATTATTGTTAGGATAGTCAAGTCAAGTCAGATTTAATTTATGTTATGCCCACAGGGTTTATATATGGCCCTCTATCCTTAGACCCTAAATAATAAACCATAGTTAGCTTTAATAACAATCTAGGTTGACAGTATGTTCTGTATGTTTCCTTTGCATTTTTTCATTTTCTGTTAATAGAACATCTTGCAATCAGCTTTATTTTTAACGTACACTCAATAAAAACAAGAACTTTTTATAAAGGTTTATACAGCTACTTGGATCTACAGTGAAGCACAGAAAACTGAACCACTATTTAAAATGTTGTTAGTGTTTTAAAGTGTTAAAAGCTACGCGAATTAAAAATAGTTTGATGTAAAAGAAAAACTGGGGCATCACAGTACTCAAGGAAACACGCGGGGCAAAAACAGGAAAAACACATCGGGAGGGAGAATCTTCATCAAAAGGATAGTCAGCGGAGGGAGAGATGGAGACGTCACCTCATTGAACCTCGCTGGAAACGAATGTTGATATGTGTTTGCATGCGCTCACCATCTGCTCCTCACATAAGCCTCTCGCTTCTCCCACTCTATTTATCTCTCTGCTGTCTCTCTCCTCTCTTCCCAGCTCTGTTTCTGTATCTGGAATGAATTCCTCCTCAGGCACACATGGTCACAATCAGATGATCACCATTACAGACGAGAAGACTAAACCATTCTTTTTTTCCCTCAGTCTAATAATAATAAATCTGATAGCTGTGGTACTATTAGATTATACTCAGTGTCTATTAACCTTCTTTTATCCTTCTTTTTTGGGAATATTAATTGCTGTCGCACAGATATCTGATAAATTCTGTATTCTCATAAAATCAGTGCTGTCTGATTTCAGTGCCATTTCTCACCCTCTTCTTCTCATCAAATGGAAATAGGATGGGCACTCTAGGATGCAAAGACTTAGAAAAGCTTTAACTCAAAGTTCAAAGAAAGTTCATTTTAAACTCAAACTGCTTTTTCTCAATGTCTAACCATAATGCATATTTTACAAGGTGTGTGGGTGAAAAGAAAATGAATCATGAACTAGTTCCAAGAGTAGTTGTGTATTTGAGTATGTGAATTTCTCATCATAAGCTGCAGTTTGAACACTTGAGTATTGAGATATTGCCAGTATAATGTACTGAGTCTGTGCTTTTAGTCAGTGCTTTAATTAATGGGCACCATCTTTTCTTTGACTATGAATTTTTCAGGGTTTGACAGCATTAAACCAACTGCAGTTAAAAGTTTGGATGCCAGCTGGTGGCATCACCCGTAATAAACCAGCAGTATAACTGAACATAAGAAGCACTGAACCCGTAGAGCTAAAAGGGTTTATATTACATATTTATTCTGCATCTCTCTCCCTCTCATCTCCCTCAGACTCCAAGACAAAGTCCAGGAGACCATTGAGGCTCTGCGGCTGGCAGGAATTAAAGTATGGGTGCTGACGGGGGACAAACATGAGACCGCGGTCAGTGTCAGCCTGTCCTGTGGTCACTTCCACAGGACCATGAACATCCTGGAGCTCCTGCAGCAGCGCTCTGACAACGAGTGTGCCGAGCAGCTCCGCAGACTGGCTAGGAGGTGAGTGTGTGTGAGACAGAACTATGCGGTTGAGGGCTGGGCAATGATGTTATGTCGATATAGTGATATTTTATAGATATTGTCTCAGATTTTGGATAACGTGATATGGAATAAGTGTTCATAGTGTGATATTTGATTCTGCCCATATCAACCAGCCGTAGTGTGATTTTGCTTTTGACTGTGTGATGTATATCTTTACGTCAACATATTTGCTCACAGTCTGGACCTAAGCTTGCCTATTATTGAACAAAGTAAATATACTGTATTTCAAGGTGGTAAGGCCTAATAATCTATGTTTCAGCAGAAAAACAATGCTGTAGTTAAATAACTAGAAGTATAAAAAACAAGAATGGCTGACAAAGTGTTAAAAGAGTTTTAACATGCTCTTACGCACTGTGGTTAAAGTGTGATCACAGGATTCAGCAGACAAGGCTTCATTTAGGTACATGCTGAAGTTTTTGTGTGTGTTACTTTCTGGGAAGGTTTAGCCCTTTAAGTGGGCCTAAATATATAAATTCTGTGTTTTGGCCCCTCCACAAACTTGCCATTGATTGAGGAACCTGTCAGAATTTTAATATGCTCTATATTGATAGACCTATAAAACATGAAGAGTCTGTTTTAAAGCAAAACATTAAGTATATGTGTTAAATAATAAACAAAAAACCCACATAGAAAGACAGCAGTAATTTATCTTTTTACCCTTCTCCTCTTCTTTCCTGCTCTTTTTCATCTCTCTTTCTCGCCATGTGTTCCCAGGATAAAGGAGGACCATGTCATTCAGCATGGGTTGGTTGTGGATGGAGCCAGTTTGTCTTTAGCGCTGAGGGAACATGAGAAGCTCTTTATGGAAGTGTGTAAAAACTGTTCAGCCGTGCTGTGCTGCCGCATGGCCCCACTGCAGAAAGCTAAGGTACCAACCTCTGCAATACACACACAGCCCACCCCCTAATTAATGTTTTTAATGAGTGAGAGTGCCACCATCACTGATAACATTTAGAATTTGTCTTTCTTTTTTGATAAAGAGTCATGATTGGAGAAAATGGTGCTTATAATATTATTTAAAGTATTTATTGTACTTCTGTTCTAACTTAACCAAGAAAGTGCTATTTAATTTTAGATTTTTTTCCTACCTCTTTGAGGCCTTGACAACATTAAAAAATGTTGGGGTTTTTTTCAATGGCCCTAAATTTTATGTTTTACAGACCTTATTCAGACCTCATTTGTTCAAAACTTTTGAACTAGCATGTTTTGAGACTCATTCTTTTTGTGTACAAGATGAAAAAATGAAACTCAATTTCAAAAATGTCTCCAACAGGATCTCTTATGTCAGCAGTGATTTGTGTCTTTCTTTGTTGGTTATACACTAGCCCGTGTATCTAGCAACCATAATGCAATCTGATGGTTTTTTTGTGCATTACATACCTCATACAAGTGGTAAAGATTGCCCAAAAAGTTTGGATTAAATAGATTTTGTTCTCGATCAGACATCATGACACAAAGTGACCTCTACAGAGGAGCAGACCTACAAAGGGTTAAAGCTGAGTCAAGTTATGAAAGTCTTACATATGTGCAGTTACTGTTGCCTCTCACGTTGTGTTGATGATTCTCTGTCCAGGTGGTGCGTCTTTTAAAAACATCTCCAGAGAAACCCATCACCTTAGCTATTGGGGACGGAGCCAATGATGTCAGTATGATACAAGAAGCCCACGTGGGAATAGGTAAACACTCCTCACAGCCACATGAGATGGTCTCAAATTCTGTCTCTGCAGCGTTTCCTCCAACATGTCTGTGTGTGCACATGTCTCCAGGTATCATGGGGAAGGAGGGTCGTCAGGCCGTGAGGAACAGTGACTATGCAATTGCCAGATTTAAGTTCCTGGCTAAACTACTGCTCGTCCACGGTCACTTCTACTACATTCGAATATCTACGCTTGTACAGTACTTTTTCTACAAGGTAAGATTCTGCACTGGGTACAAAATGTTCTTAAATGTTTATCTGCACCACAGCTGATAATATTTTTTTTACTGATAAAGCATTTTTAGAAAATACCAGACCCACACATCTTAATTTCTTTTTAAGGAATTTAAATGCATTCCCAGGGCAGAATAAGTTAATAAGAGATACCAGCTCAGCAGCTTTTCAGTGATACACTATTTTCAGTTCGTGGGTATATACAGGAATCACCCTGTCTCATATGTGTTTATGTAATACACCCTGAGCTACAGAAAAATGATTTTATATCAGCTGTTAACAGGACTGTGTAGATATGCCTTACACCCCAAGTTTCAATAGTCTCCTTTCACTGCAGTGTTTTTAATGTTTCTTTCCTGCACTCTTTGTTTTTTTATAGAATGTGTGTTTTATCACGCCCCAGTTTTTATACCAGTTCTTCTGTCTGTTTTCACAACAAGTAAGTCTTATTCTCTCTTCATGTCCTCCACTATCTCATATGTCATTGTAGTTTTGTTTGTGGTTTTAATGTGGCACAGTGTCTCACTGTCTGAACATTATAACTGTATTCTTAAATATGTTTCTTTCTTAGAGTAATCTTGAATTTGAATTAAAAGGTTCAACAAGCAACAATTTTGTTTGATTCAGTCATGACTTTTATTTAATGTTAGGTGTTGTGTAGAGTTGCTTTAATATTCAAATGTTAGATGCCCCACTTTGCATTTAAACTCATCAAATATTCATGTGCAGTTACTGTTTTTCTTTTTTTTCTCCCCTCCTGCATATGTATATACTTGATATCTGCTCATGTTAAACTTAAAGCCAATAAGCTGATGTTGAATGAAACTCTGGCTCTGTCCCATTTAGACTCTGTATGACAGTGTTTATCTGACACTGTACAACATCTGCTTCACCTCGCTGCCCATCCTGGTGTACAGTTTGTTTGAACAGCTGGTCCATCCACACGTCCTGCAGAATAAACCGGGCCTGTACAGGTAAGATGGTGTAATACCTGTGTGCACACTATGGATTTGTGTTGACTGTTTGTAGAGTATTTTCCAGCAATGATCGCACTAATAGAACATTTATGTAACATTTAAAATAAAATGAAGCAGAATAACAAAGTTGGCATATGCATAATATTTGATCCATAATTCATTAAACAAATTCTAAATAGCTCTGTAAATTAAACATGAAACATGAGTGTGAAAAACAAAAAAACATGTTTGGGTCAGGAGCAAATAAGCGTTGGCAAAATGAACACTTAGAAAATATCTTTAAAAAATATTTTTCAGGTCTGTTCAAATGTACATTTTGTATTTTTGTTGATTTTATATCATTTGAACATTTGCACAATTCTTTACCAAAGGTTAGACTGAATGCTCCTGAAAATGTCAAATGGTGTAACCACAAAAGAATGATAAATATTAAATATTTCATCCAACTACAGTGTATTTAAGTGGACTTATAGAAATAATTACTTCATTAAAAAAATGTAAATGGTTCCTGATTTAAATGATTCCCCAGATTAAATTTAAGATTTAGAAGTGTTTTCCATTATCTTTTTTTTATATATAAAAGTTAGATCATGCCAAACTAGTTGATATGGTGTTTTATTGAGAATTTTGCATTTTTAAGCAAGTTTAATTATTTGATACAAAGTTTTTATGGTTACACCACTTAGACATTTTTTTGCCATAATCCTCTAATATATTCTCTCAAAACAAAACTAATTTGAACCCCTTTTAAATTTGACTAAACCACATGGACACAAAAAAAACCCATCATTGACCCGTTTATATCTTACAGAGACATCAGCAAGAACTCTCTGCTGTCTTTCTGGACGTTCCTGTACTGGACTCTGTTGGGCTTCTGTCACGCCTTTGTCTTCTTCTTCGGCTCCTACATACTGATGGGAGAAGACACCACACTTATGGGGAACGGGCAGGTGTGTGTTAGCGTGTGTGTGATCTACTGTATGCTTTTACTGTCTCCATTACAGAATCCCGAGACATGCTGAGAGGATTTCCCAGTGTTTTATGTTATGTATAAACAAATGCAGGACAGCTAGCTATGTGTGTACATGTGTCATTATTATTGACGGGGCTGGTTGCCTGCTCGTCTCTCCGCAGTCACTCTTTCCCTTTAAACTCTCTTTACTCGTCTGTCTCACCTTAATTCTCTCTTCATTTTGTTTGCCAACCTTTCATACAGTCTGTTTGTCTCTATTACTCTAATAGCATGAATATCATTCACGTGTTAATTAGTAAGTTCTAATAATTTTGCCTTGTCTTCTTCTAACATCTGTGTGTCTGGTATCTCTCCATATCTTTGCCCTCTTTTTGCTTTGTCTGACATTTGGTATTTCAGAAAAGACTTTGGTCTCTCTCTCTTTCTTATCTTTTTTCTTCTATCTTTTGTTGATTACTCTTTTTTTTCCTTCTGCCTTCACGCTGTGCATGTCTTCAGATCTTGCGAGCTAACAGGCAGCTGGTAAGAGTCTGCTCTACAGTTGAATGCATGTCTCTGAAGGGGGTTAATGAGAGGACTATCAAGATTCCTCAAAATGTTTTTGTGTTGGCAACAACACCGTAGTATTAGAGAAATCCTTGTAGCTACCGTATGCTTTACAGTATACTTTCATTAAGTTTAAATCCAGTCTTGTACGATGCTGAACCACAAAATGCCACACAGGCTCTGTTTTCCTCTCTCTAAACATTTGAATGAGCTGTGTTGGTACTTATAAAACATTCAGTGGCTCATTGATCCCCGATGATTCTTGAAAACTATCATTTTGGATTCCTCCATTTTCTCTTTGCTTTAATTTAGTGTTCATTTCTTAGTTCCATGTCTCTTATTCCAATGCAGTATTAGTCATTTATTTTCTGGTGAAAAACGTGATGAATTCTGTATTAATTTACTTTGTCGAGCACACACAACAGACCACAGCAAAAGCAAGCAAGCAAAATTTTGTTATAAAGCACCTTTCACAGACAGCAGTCACAAATATGATATATTAATATTCAGAAAAAAACTAATCAAATACAATCATATAAAAGTGGGATAAATAAAAACAAGCAAAGGGAACAGATATATTTGTCAAGTTAAAACATAAAATACCACAAACTACCAAAATGCCTGACTGAACAGATGGGTTTTTAAGTGCTTTTTAAATGAGTCCACAGTATCCAAGGACCTCAAGCTTATTGGGAGACTGTTTCATAGCTTTGGTGCTGCAGACTGGAAGGCACGGTTTCCCTGAGTCTTAAAATGTGTCTGAGGTACACTAGCACCACCAGTAGTAAAACAGTATATATAATAATAGTATATAGCTTTGTCTCATACAGTAAGTCATTTTTTCAAACCGAGGACATGTTTGGGACCCTCTTGTACAAACTAAGTTACTTTTGGATTAATATATTTATAATTAGTTAGAATACCAAGGGACAGCTCCTACTTTCACTTTAAAATGTAAAGAAAGTAAATATAAAATGCAAATAATATAAATGATAAATACGGAGTACCGGTTGATTTGTGGTACAAGTAAAGTATAACTTGAATATTGTTCCTTTAACTGTCCCAGAATTATTGTCCATTTCCTTTAGTGTCTCTAGAAATGCATCTCATAGATATATAGAGAAACATTTCGTACTCCACTCACTATTAGTTTTCAGTGCTCCAGCAGGGGCCTAAATTGGCTGGCAACAAAACAATCCCCCCCACAGCTCTCAACCTATAAGTAGAGTGATTCTCATAGCAAGCGGTGGCGTTATCAGAGATGGGCACGCTGTCGGAGGGCGAGGCCTCATTATAGGAACCTTAATACAACACGACTTGTTAACTGAGGCCGATGCTTGCTGGATGTTTTTTTTTTTTCTCCACACTGTATCTGTAAACTCGAGGATAACTCTGCTCAACTGATTCTACTACTCTCCTAACTTCCAACTTGTATCCATATTTGTGGTTTGACTTTGACTGAAAAATTAATAATAATAATAATATTGTGCTATGTTAGCAAAATAATTCATATTACCAACGACTTTGACTTCAGCTGGTATCCATTATTCATTGTAGTGAAATGCCAACAAAATGTCATAGATTTCTATTTGAATGATTTGCAACCTTTTACTAACCGAATAGTGAAGTAACATCATGATTATTAGTCAATTCTTGAAAACAGGAAGAAGAAATTGCAAGTTATATAAATAGGTTGACAACACAATGATCTTACCATATATTGTTATATTGCTAGGAAGTGAGTCCATGCATGTTAAAATAGCCACTTTTTCACTGTGTTATACTGTTGACCATTTTATTAACAGTTTTGTATCTGTTTTACAGATGTTTGGAAACTGGACCTTTGGAACGCTTGTCTTTACTGTCATGGTCATCACTGTCACATTAAAGGTACATTACAGCAAATATTAGACTTAGCTCATCAAGTGGTCAGAAACACATTGCAATAGGATAATCATGATGCTCTGTCTACTAAAAATAGGTGGTTATTTTCAAACATCATATCCATAATCCATTGATAAACTCACCATCTGTCAGCGTTGTGTTTTAGCAACTTTGTGTTTTTTTTCTGGCCACCAGAAGTTGAAAGCTTTAAGCAGCTTTAAGATGATTGTTACTGTGTGTGCTGGCTGTAAGCTGGGTAACACGTTTAGGTCGACAGGGACACACATGTAGTGCTGCTGTTGTTGTTATATGAAATATTGTGTGTTGTGAAGTATTAGGATGATCTCAGTGGCCATTAACTGGCCACTGAGATCATAGCTTTTTTCTCCCTCCACTGTGTGTGTGTGTGTGTGTGTGTGTGTGTGTGCGCCTGTGTGTGCGCCTGTGTGTGTGTGTGTGTGCCTGCCTGTGTGTGTGTGTGTGTGTGTGTGTGTGTGTGTAATAACAGCTTGCGTTAGAGACTCATTTCTGGACATGGATGAACCATTTTGTGACGTGGGGCTCGATTGCCTTCTACTTCATCTTCTCTCTCTTCTATGGAGGCATCATCTGGTGAGAATAGCATCTTGGTTTAGTTTCTTTAGCTTTTCTTATACAAAAATGCAGGTTTTAAGAGATAAACTGAGATTGAGTGTTTTGCCATGGTATACTACCTAGGATTTACAACACGTTTAAAATGAGGTCCTTACATTTGTTATTTGTTACATTTGGAGCAGTTTTAGATGTGACATAAACAGCATAAAGGCAGTTATCTTAAATGACACTCGCATTAAAAGTTTTAAATCATACTTGCAGAGGGAAAATAAAATTTGCATTTTTCAATATTCAATGATACTCGTAATCATTTACTGCTTATAAACATGGAAAACTATAGTAAATACACTGTATACAGTACAAAAGGACTACTAATATTTTGTCAGCATTGTGTTCCTTATGAAACGTCGAAGGAGAAGAAGACAACAAAAACACTTGCACTGCATTTAATGATAAAAGGGCCATCAGACAGATGCTGTCTCGTCTGACAGCCTCTTTTTAACAGACTGTGTTGCTCACTTATTGCTCACAGTATTGGATTATTTTCCTCAAGTTAACGTATTGTTCATTTGAATTTGGCTGTTTATTAAAAAAAAAGTTCATTAAACACATATACTTTCAGTCGAGAATTATTAGGCTGCTTTGTTGCTTGGCAGAGAAATCTTTAAGACTTTGTTTGGATCAGCAGTAAGCAGTGATTATCTGAAAGTGCGTTGGATTGATCGGATCAATCTTAATCACTTAACCCAGTCCAGACAGCTCACAGACTGGTTGGAGCCATTCTGGAAAATATTGGGCCATATTTAATATTTGTGGTCTGGTAGCTGCATGGGTCCTGTACTGTCTGGAGACAATGAAATAATTCAAAGAGAAAGGCCAGTGAGGTCTGAATTTACAGTTAGAGGGCAAAGTGAGCCAACCACCTCCATAAATATTTTGAAGGGTTTCAACAGTGCCTCCATCCTAAAGCCTACTCCAGTCAGTTCCTGTATACGCACTGATAAATGTTTCTGTTACTTTCAGACAAATCGACTTTTCCCACCACTGATAAGAAGCATACAAACTTACAGTCTTTCCCGTTCAGCATCAAATAATTGTCTCCCCTCCCCCTCAGGCCGTTCCTCCACACCCAAGACATGTACTTCGTCTTCGTGCAGCTGCTGTCCAGCGGCTCAGCCTGGTTCGCCATCATCATCATCGTCATAACTTGCCTGTTTCCTGACATAGTGAAGAAGGTGTTCTACCGACATCTGCAGCCCACCAGCACACAGAAGAGTCAGGTAGGATGGGGGTGGAGGGAGACGAGGACTTATAAAACAAGTGGGAAATGAGAGTGTGTGGTAAGAAAACACCTCTGGATAAGAATGAGCTTTTCTATGGTTAATTGCATATGGTTGCAATCAAAATAAAATAGGATTTAAAGAGACATCATCTGTCTAACTTTGGGAGGTTTTCTCTACTTTTCACACACCCTGAACCCTGCGTCTGACACCAAAGTGCAGTGTACAAACTCTTGGTCACTACAGCTCTTAAATCACTGTTTAATTGAGCACCTCTTTGTATGATTGTGCTCTTGTCTTGGACATCCACACCGCATTATAACTACTCTGTAATTGGTAGATGTTATCCATATCCAAAGCTGTCTTTGCTCATCTCTTCTCATGGTTTGTTTGTTTAAGCCCAATTTAAAATACTTGTCATTGTAGATTTTAGTATTTTCTATAAGGTCTGTAAATCCAATCTCAAAAGTGAAACTTATTCAAACTTTCAGAGCTTTTGCATTAGTTTTAACTAGCTATATAATAAACTGGCAACTAATTATATATTACAAGACTTAGATAATATGGACAGAACAGGTCCCGTCCCAAAAACTTGATGAGCAGAAGCAAACTGTAGACTTACTGATCATCAGTGTCTTGTTTATTATAGTAAGAGAGGGAGCGTGGATTATGCAAGAGAGATTCCTCAGTTGGAGTAATTTGCTTTTTGAAACCATGGATCTATACAAAGATGCTCTTATTAGGTTCAAAATCCAAGCATGCATTCATAATTATGTGCTGAATAATGCAATGTATTCAGTTGTGTTGAAGTGGCTTTTTCTCCTAATTAGATCAGATGAAGGTAATCTCCAAAGCTGTCTTTGCTCATCTCTTTTCATGGTTTGTTTGTTTAAGCCCAATTTAAAATACTTCGTAGATTTTAGTATTTTCTATAAGGTCTGTAAATCCAATCTCAAAAGTAAAACTTACTGAAACTAAGGGCACTTTCACATCAACAGCAGTTGGTGCGCACTAAACAGTCCATTCGGACAAAAAGCTCTTAGTTCGGTTTGTTTTCATTGGTGTGAAAGCATCAATCACACTCAGGTGCGCACTAAATCAAGCGAACCGAGACCTCCAAAAAGAGGTGGTCTCGGTCCGCTTGACTCCGCACCAAATGCCGACCTACCGGAAGATGAGGGAACGTCAATCGGACCAATCTTGATTAGTTTGCAGGTGTGAACGTGGACCACACCGCAGCCTGTATGCTACATAGTAACAACTTTACTGCCTGGTGCGGACCAAATAATCAAACTAGTGGTGTGAAAGCACCCTAATGTATTCATACACACAAAGCCAAGCACACTCCAGTCTTTAAAGTGTCTCCTGTGTGCTTTGATGGATTTAATATTTATTCCCTACTTGTATCATGAAAAATGTGGTAATTTTGTGTCCGGTAATGTTACAAGTGACTGGAGGGGGAGAGAGAAATCATCTAAAAATGTCAAGGTAACTCAAAAGCTAGGCAGTGAGTAAAAGAAAAAAAGGTTTGGGTTTCATGTTGTTTAAGGTCATGAGTATCTCACTTCTTTACAGGAACAGCATGATGTTCATTTGCACAAACACACACACGCATACCGCATGACTTCCTTTTGATCCACTACATAGAAATGTATGCACACATACACAAACACACAGTGGGCATGGTCACCTCTCAGCAGACCCCATGTTGTTAGTGTGCTGATTTGTCCAGCTGGAGACTGTTTGTGTTAAATCTTACAGTATATGTTCGTCCTTTCAAAAACTCTCCTCTTGTTTCTAAGAAAAAAAATTAACTAGCCTTTTCAAATCCGTTGTGTGTTGTTTGTTGTTTCTGCTCTAACCTTTATCCCATTTTGTCTTTGTGTGTGTGTGTGTGTGTGTGTGTGTGTGCGCGCGCCTGTGTGTGTGAAGAGATTTTACAGTATGCTTGATTTCTAACCTCTCTGTGTGTCTATGTCCTCTTCCTCCTATCCTTTTGTCTGTATTCTCCTGGTGTAGATGTATTCCAACCGCGTGGCAATAGGTGATGACTTCATCGCTCTGCAGCCTCTGTCCAGAGCCAAGAGCCAGCTGGGCAAAATTAGGTAGAGGAGATAAGATAGATTCAGCCCCGAGCTTAAAAATACAGCTGAAAATCAATTCAAATAACACAAGTATCCCTGGAGTGCTTTATTGAAAAGCAATATTTCTATATCAGTATTTTTTGTCTTCTGTATATTAAAGTGAATAGAGAGGCCTTTCCTGTTTGCCTGCACTGATGCCGCTCTCTCTAAAATTTCACTTCCTTTAGTTTAGAATATTTTCTCAGGCAAACCACCACAATGCCTGTTTTTATATCTTTGAGACATCTTACCTTTTTTCAGGAACCCATAACAAACTACATAGTTCAGTGCAGTCATTAGAAGACTAAAATGACTAATAAAAGGATTTTACATAGTGTGCATAATATTCTCTCGACAACTAATTGGTGTACTTTTTTTAGGCAAATTTTGAGACCTATCTTTTCAAAAATACAAATGCTTTGATATGTGTATTGTCAGATAGGTCTGTGATTGTTATAAAAAGTTTAAAATTAGTTTAAACCAGTAGATTATATGGGTTTGAATACTCTGGATAGCCTCTAAAAGGTAGAAACATTGCTTTATGGAACAAGCGCTCCACCCTATAAATATTTGATCAATGCTTAAATGTTGATTTCCCAGTTCTGGACTTGATTTAGTTCCACTGAGACCTGTTTCCAACACTGGCATAATGCTGACTGCAGAGATGTGCTGTTAGTGTTGGAGCAGGGCTTCTTTTTTTGTGTGTGTGTGATTCCTGTAAGTGCATGCTGAGACAAGCCAATCAGCATTCTCCGTGATTGGGATCGGGGAAAAATAGTAATGCAGAAGAATGTGACATAAAGCATTTCACCCACCTGCATGTCTTGCATTTTCATCGAGAGGCTGGTATTAAAGAATGTGACCTCCACCACTCCTGCGTGTTACAGCATGGTACAGTCATTACTCACTCTACTGCATGAATGAATGAGTGGATGAATGAATGTCAAAAACACTTCAGATTCCTTCCGATTCCCGTTTGCGGTCCTGAGTCGTAATTTAAGAAGCACCGTTCTGACTGTGATGTTCTGCATCTGCATCAGTGCTAAATCAGAACTGGTCAGACCTGCCTGCTGACCATCAGTTAATGGTCTTGTCCTACAACCCCAGTCTGACTTGCCACATCAGATAGTCGCATGGTGCAGCCCATCAAATCATCCCCTTTATCTCTGGCATGGTGCATCCTCTTGACGTTTACCCAACCAAACACCCTCAAACTGGTTCCACCACCTGACAACTCATGTGCAAGTTGTCCACTTGCATGTAGAGAACAAGACTGATACTCCTCAACAGCTGCATGACAGACTCTTGGACTGTTCTGGGCTGCCTTGTACAGCAGCATGATGCTGTCGCCCTCCTAGAAGCATGACAAGACAGCTGTGCTATTATCACAGCGTTGTCAAACTAATGACTGAAAGATCTTGTGCTGTTATAGCAAATATCAATATAAACACGCTGCAGGGGAAATGCTAACGTTAGCATGATCTCTCTTGAGTTCAGAAAAAAATCAAAGCCAGGAGAAAAATACCTTGATCTTTGACGGCTTTGTCAACTGTCTAAGATCATGTGAATTATATATGATGTGTATTTTATTATTTGTTGGGTAATTTAAAAAAAAGAGGCTGTTTTCTGCATGCATTTTTTTAATTAGTATTACTGCTACGTACATTGCAGACTAATTCTGATAAATAACAGCCTGTGATTTATGTTTATAGTGGTTTACGTTACACTTAGTCACCAGTGTATACACATTCTTGAATCTAATGCAGTTTAATACAAGAGCCCTGCAACAAATCTTACTGTACCGAAGGTTTTAATGCTAGAAACAGTTTCAGAGGTATTGATTCAACTTAATGATCATTATGGAGGCTGTAGTTTGTGGTGCAGGTTGTATTAAATGGCATTACACTGAGGGGGGTTTCTAGTCTACACTTAACAAAATTACAGCTTCCAGATGAACATAAAGGTGAACACCTGTCTGAAATAGTTTCACCACCTTTGAGGTTTTTGAAAATTTTTTGGAATTTTGAAGGTAGGACTTGTTGCAGAGATTTTACATTAGTTTTAACTAGCTGTATAATAAACTGGCAACTAAGTGTATATTACAAGACTTAGATAATATAGACAGAACAGGTCCCGTCCCAAAAACCAGATGAGCAGAAGCAAACTGTAGACTTACTGATCATCAGTGTCTTGTTTATTATAGTAAGAGAGGGAGCGTGGATTATGCAAGAGAGATTCCTCAGTTGGAGTAATTTGCTTTTTGAAACCATGGATCTATACAAAGATGCTCTTATTAGCTTCAAAATCTAAGCATGCATTCATGTCCATGTGCTGAATAATTCAATTTATTCAGATGTGTTGAAGTGCCTTTTTTTTCCTAATTAGATCAGAGGGAGGTAATCACAAAAGAACCCAGAGATCTCTCCTGGGTTTTCCATTGTTTGGCCACTCTGTAGCTCTGATAGATTCGGCAGCAGGTTAATTAGTTTGGATGCTAATAGATTTGCTCTTATCTGAGCTAGAAGGATCATTTTCCCTCGAGACATATTTTTCATGCCTGCAGCTTCTTTCTGCTCATTTGTCGTTCCGTTTTACAGCTATTTTCTGAGCTTCTTGCTAATGTGTTCAATTGTCTCTGCTTTTGTGAGATATTAAAGCCCTCACTCAGTGACCTCATCACCCCACTCAGATTTTCTCAAATACCTCTTCTCATGAGGTAATTTATTATAACACAGTCCCAATTACAATTGCAGTTTAGATCTGCAGCAGGCGAATAAGGCCAGAGATGCGCATTGGTGTCTTGTTACACAAAAAAAAAACAGGAAGCAACTGTTCTTATTTGCATTGATAGCCAAAAATTTGCACAGCTCTGTCGCTTTTTTTTTTTTTTTTTTTGAAGATAGTTTTTGAGGTCACTTGTGAAGGACTTTAAAAATGGGACCAACATAGTATTGGTCTCAGTAAACTGTATGTGTAAGTGTTTTAGGGCACACTGTGGACTGAGGGTCAGACATTGAATTGACTGCCCCCACTACAGTGCAGCTTGGACTGACTTACTAACTGACCACTTGCTTACTAACTAACTGATTAGTTCACTGGTTGGTAAATAAGCAACACTAAAAAAAACATATCCACATTAACTTTAGTTGTTTAGTCTCGTATTGAGTCTTACGATCATAGTTTTCTTGAATTAAATTTAAATTAATACCAATGATATTAAATGGTTTCAAATCTCTATCAAATGGAAATTCACTAAAATATAGATACTTAAGAAGTCCTTTCTTCAACAGAAGTAGTAGTTTTAAGAAAATCCCAAAAAAGAGTAAACAGAAGTAATGATCTCATCCCATTAACAAAGATTTAAAGACTGAATATGAGACTAAATGGCTGAGATGGCTATTTCCGCAGTGTCACCGGTTAGTTAGCTGGCTTCACTTGTTCTGTTGCTATTTGGGTGTCTGACCTACCAACAGTCTACTTGGCTGACTGATGAGCTGTTTGACTAGCCAGCAGGGCTCACTGTAAGCATCTTGTGTCCTTCAGATGGAAGAGGGTGAGGGTTCAGTCGGCCCAGAATATGACCCTGTTAAAGCCCAGCGAAGCCCAGGGGAGGACAATTGGCACCTGCTAGCTGCTTATCCTCCCCCTGCTGCCCCCGGCCCAGACCCCTGCTCCCCTAGGTAGTAGCGTACCATTCTTCACTCTCATTGTCCCCCCCTGTACTGTACTGTCAACGTCCCCAGCATTATGGCTTTTTACCTGAGGACCAACCAACCCTGTGCACCCCCTAACAGCTGCAGTCGACAGCATACGCACTTATGCGCCCTCAGTCATGCTCTCATGGCTGCCTGTTACAGCTGCCCCAGCACTTTCCTTTTACTTCATGCGTAGTATGCTCCCTGTATGTGTCTGTCCGACATGAATGACCCATCCTCACCAAAACATGATCAACCCCTTCTCCATTCCCTCCCTGCCCTCCATGACCCCCCGTCCTCCTCTTCCCAACCACGGCTGACACTATCTTTCCCAACCTGGTCTCAGTTCACCCCCTTGCTCTTATTGAGCAGGTCTGTCCTCAGAGTTTAGAGAAAGAGAGAATGCTGTTGGCATGCAAAGTTCACTGTGTTTGCCGTGTTTATTTTTCGTTCCACCGTATGCTCCCTCCATGCTCGTAATGTTACTCCATATTGAAGCCTGGATGATATATCATTGTCTGCTTGTAAGTATTTGATGCCTCCATATACTTTTTGTTGTTTTAAGTATTTATTTTTTTGTCACACCAAGTTTGAGAAAGCCTTTTGAGTTCTTTTCTTCTGTCGAGTTGTGTTATTTTAAACTGTCAGATTTGCTTTTTGTTTCTTCTCTACATACAGAGTTTGCTTTGAGTGCCCATATATATTATAAATCTAGGATTGTAAGAATAACATACTCCTACAGACAGCTACCAAAAAGATCCTGTCAAAGAAAAACTCTCTTTTTGTTCTATAAACCAACAGAACAGTGTAGAGGATTAAAAGACAGCACACATGAACTTTAGCTGAACTCTTTAGCTCCTCTAGTAAATCTAGACCGGGAGATGATGTCGCTTGTATAGTTGTCACAGAGGCCTTGGTCAGTTTATGACAAAATCTTTAATTTTGGTATTTGTTTCTCAGAAAACCGCAGCGTACAACACAACTATTAATCACACACTTCGGCCTGGTTTTGGTCTGAGTATCATGTTGCAGCTGCTTCTCCAGAATGAAAACAAGTAATGGCTTGAAAATCACTTTACTTCAACAGCGCCTTTCAGTCTTTTCAGCCTTTTCAGCCTTTTCAGCCTTTCTGCCTTTTCAGCTGATACTTAATCATCTTTCCAATGAGGTGCTTTGGAGAATAACTCTAAGTCTAACATGACTGTGACTGAAACCAGAAGTTTCTCTGACTCTGCCCACCACTGCTTCTGATTTACAAGCTCTATGACTGACTCATCCACACTTACTGACTAATTGCCGCTTCACAGATTGATGTGATGACTCATTGGTCAGAGTAAGCTAATCATCTTTTAAATTAATGAAAAGCTGAGTGTTAATCACCCATATGGATATAGATACACTAATGACACTTGACCATTGACATTACCATCAATGGCTACAGCTGTTTCTATTGTGGTTTGATCCGTTTGTGTGTTTGGAATGGTTTCCAACCTCCACTTTCCCCTCAGCTATAGAGAGGTTTAAGTTGTTTTATAGTAACAAGAACACATTTGTATGCCTGTCCCCAAAAGGAAAGGCGGGAAAAAAAAGGCCATGATAGAGACAGCATAAATCCATGCATTTGTTACCTGGGGACACCTTCCTCTGCCAGTGTAATTCATATTCAATTTTTTGTCTTCACTGTGTTTTGCTGTTGCCAGCCAAGAAGGAGAAGTTTTGGTTTCATGCCAAGGGTATCTCCAATTTCTGCTGCAGAGAAAGAAATGTAACAAAGTCAACATCACAAGTCAAAGCACAGGAATACACGTTTTTCACACATTCAGCCACATCAGAGGCGCAAAAACATGAAATGATAACCTAACCTCAGTGTTGTTCCAACTTGTTTTAATTATGTAACTGTAATGCTGCAGGGAAACGGGGTGCAGGATAAAACCTGATTAGTGTAACTTCACAATCTGCCTCTTTGCTCTTCAATTTCTCCTTCCCCCTCACACACTGTCTCTCTCTCTCTCTCTCTCTCTCTCTCTCTCTCTCTCTCTCTCTCTCTCTCTCTCTCTCTCTCTCTCTCTCTCTCTCTCTCTCTCTCTCTCTCTCCCCCTCTCCCTCTCCCTCTCTCTCTGTCTCTCTCTCGGGTGCTGACTCAGGTCAACAAAGCCACCTGATCCCACAGGTTTCTAGGCAGCAGTTTCATTCAACTTTGTCTACCAAGGCAAATTCAAGACAGATTCATCATAAAATATATTTTTAGTCTTGTTATTTCAACAGTTTTCTTGGCATTGTATTTCAACTCCCATGTTAACACAGACAAAATTTGACTTTATCTTTTAATTTTGTCTCATATGACAAGAAAAATGATAACAAATCATCAAATAATTATCGAATAATGGTATATTGATTTTCATGTCATATTGCTTTATATGTATGTACATTCAAAATATATTTATCCAGTAATATTAGAACTGGAGTAAGCTGCATATCTCAGATCTATGAGAGTACTGCATATTTTTTATGCCTCCGCGCCAGCGACAGCAGAGGCATAAAAAGTATCCCTCTGCTGTCAGAGGCATATTTTTTATGGCTACGACAGGAGGCGTAATGTTTGGAGGTTGCCCGTTCATCCCATTCTCGTGAAGGTGATATCTCAGGAACGCCTAGAGGGCATTCCTTCAAATTTGGCACAAACGTCCACTTGTAAGCAGGGATTAACTGATCAGATTTTAGTGGTCAAAGCTAAAGGTTACTGTGACCCCACAAAATATATTTTTAGCCATAACTCAAGACACTTATTTCCTTTTATTAAATTCTTTCAAAGTCTTCGCTACAAATATATATATATATATATATATATATATATATATATATATATATATATATATATATAATATTATATTGACAGGTGGGGGGGTTGCATATAACCACGAGGAGGTGTTTCTAGGTTAAATTTAATCTCAGGATGTGGAGTAATTTATAATAAGTGCAAAAAATAGAACTACCAGAATCACACATAACTTAGTAAAATAAACAGGAAAAGTGAAAAAGAGGTTAGTTTGTATTACAGCTTCTGATTCTGATCAGCTGGTCTTGGTTCATAGTTGGTTCATGCTCAGGGATGTGGACTGCTCTGATGCTGAGCGATCAATCACAGACATCATAACAGCCTGGCCTGACTGAGCTGAGTTTTAGAGGCTTTGGCAACAGAGCGACACCTCATCTTACTTTAAAAGGAGCACTCTGAAAGCACATTATAATACTGTGCATGATTATCCTGACCCACTGCAGTGAAATATCTGTTTGATCCAGAGGTTTATAGCATTAGATGAGTATAGAGGGAAGCAGCCTTGTGCTTTAGAGCCGCGGGAGGAAAAAAAAACCCTTCATAGGCACTCAAGGTAAAAGACAGAGCAGTGTACCTCCCTGTCAGTGTTGGAAACCTTGAGATAGACTTTGATTACCAAACAAGGTAAAAGACTTATAACCACCCTGAAATATACTACAAACTATTTTGATTTAACATGTTGAGCTTGTTTTCTCACCGAGCTCTTTGTTTACTGTTGTTTTTTAATTTTTATATTCATTTGAAACATCTCAGTCCCTTCAATAGCATGTTTTGAATGTTTTCCCTGTTCATCATTCTTTCTGTGATAGCATGCAATATGTTGTCCTCCAGTCACCTTCATCATCCTGTCAGTGTGTGACAGCAAACCTGTATTGTGTTGGTAATAATTTCTTTTCTTTTCTTTTTTTTTTTTGCCTTTTCCCTTCACTCACTTCTCCCTCTTTCACTCTCTGCCATTGCTATTCTCTTAATTGTTTACACCCTTTACTTCACCTTTCTCTGCTGTCCCACCTTCCTCTGCCTTCCTTCAGTCTCTACCAGCCTCCCAGGCGCAGACCCTCAGCTGTATGGAGTCCCTGTGCTGCTACCAACATGGGCAGAGCGGCTGTTCCCGCCTGGCCCACCTCCTGGAGCAAATGACCAGGCAGTGCCAGGCCAGCGCCAACCATTGTCACGCATCCAGCAACAGGTGGGGAGGACAACAACGGCAAGATATGATTTTGAAACCCGATGAACCCTCTCCACCTCTTGGTTGCAAAAATTTGGGCTGCACGCCTGAAGGTTTCAGCTCATAATGTGGCTTCTGCTCTACTGTAAGTTTTTCTTGTTCAGATCTATACCAGGTTGAATACAGTTGTGCGGGGGAAATTGGGGTCTCAAAACGGTCATGAGGGTGCGGTTTATCGAGCCTTTGGTGGACGACAGCCAAAAGGAGGAGTTATAGAGGCAGAAGATGTGTTGATCAAGCCATCATGGACCGCACTGTTATGAGTTTTATTATTTTCATCAGAGTCCGTGAGTCTGGACATCCGAAGTGTGCTTCACCTCATATCTACACTTGTGTACTATCAGAAATATATCAGTACACCTTGTAACCAAAAGTATAGAGACCAATGACTGAGTAGATTGTGATGGCCATGCCCTCTACATCACATAGCATGCTGATGTGGATGTTTGGCAGACCAGCCAGGGAGGATATGAATCCCAGTATTCTTTTATGTAGGCCCTTAGAATGAAGACCTACTGTGATCTACAAGCACCCCACAGGTCTCAATACTACACAATATAACCTGTATAGCCCATACATTAAGGGCGGGTCTATAACACCTCTTGTGTTTACGTCTTAATCATCTATGCTATGATCTGTTCTTCTGTCTGTCACCTCTGGTTCTGTTTCTGTTCAGTACTCCCCTTCAAATCAGAGAGATTATTGACCAAATGGGGGTTAGCCTGATTAGCCAGTTTTCTAAGAAAACTGTTAAATCTGTATTGCACTTTAACAGATGACTTCCACGTGTCTTGTTATGTTGACTCGTTAGCTTTGGGTTGATTCCTCTATTGTAAAGCAGCTCTTCTTGTTCATCGTAGGGCTTCTACACTCCACTAGAGACAAGGCTAGATAACGGTTAGCTGGTCAGATTGTAAATGATTAATCCGCTTGTGAAGAGCTGTGAGAAGGCTTCACTAGTGTGAGGTTGTGGCAAATTAGCTTTCAAGCTGCAGCGAGCATATTGTCGCCACCCCTAAATGGCAGCGGGACGTAACTGACATTTAAGGATTTCAGTGCCCAGAAGTAATAAAACCATGATGTCAGTTTACTGCACAAAAGTGAACTCTCAGTTAATGCAGACAGGTCTTTCTTCCTCTGCTGCAGCTCCACTTAAAAGATGAAACCGAAGCAACCGGATGCATTCATGAAATATTGTGCAGAGTGCAGCTTTAAGGACGGGAAAGCTGAGTTCACAGTTTGCTGGTCTGCCCAGTCTGCGCTTTCAATGTTGTTGTGTGTCTTTTTTTTCTTTTCTTTTTTTTTTGAACCTGAATGCCAGTGACTCAGTAGGATCATTGATTAATTGACCTGATCAGCTCTTTCTGCTGAGCAATCAATATTCCCCAAAACATCTTGGGACACTGGGTATTGATTAGATCAATAATGAAGATGTAGCATTCTTGTTCTTTGTATTCATTGTGAGTCTTTTTGCAGTGAACCTTGCACAGAGTCATGTGGCGTGGGCTCGCATGTTTGTTCATTTATGACTGTGTGTGTGTGTGTGTGTGTGTGTGTAAAAATAATGATGGCATGCAGGTCAAATAAGGGAAGCACTGTTCCTAACACCCCTCACACACACACCCTCCCTTCCCCTCCAGCCCCTCTGGATAGCAACCTGCAGACTCTCTGTGGTCGACTAGAGGACTGTGTCGTCGCCATCAGTCAGGCTTAATGAATAATGAGTAATCTCATAGTCGAGATGTAAAATTATGACCATCTGCAATGACGTCTTGGTGACTAATCTAGGCCTGTGCGCAATTAATTAACATCGCAGGCTTCCTCTGATCATTTTAAACTTTTTTCATTCAGCCCATAGAGAGAATAAAGTCCTACATCTTAATATTCACTTTTTTTAATGACAATATCGTGCGGGATATGCAGCACGAAATAATCCATTTCAATTGTTTGTCAGGGTGAAAGAAGGAAACAATTCCCCCATTGCTAGTTGGCCAAATTAGCACTAAATGCATGATTCAATTTAGATGAATTTCTTCCTGTGGGAATGATTGATTTGTTTTCTGACCTTGGCACAAAGCAAACAATTGGATTCTTCCTATTAAGGAAACAGTTGCCAATTTGTACTCCCAGAAGGATAATGCTAAACAATGATGAATACAGGTAAAATGCTCTGATTAGGCGTGCTCTATACTGTAAAATACACCAAAAAAACATATAACCTAAGGTGAACTTTATTGATCCCCAACTTATAGAATTAGGGATGAATCTGCAAGTGTAGTTTTTTATCCATCCTCTCCTTTTCTACCCCTGTCCTCTTCATCTTCTCACCCCTCTTCTTCACCTTCTCTGTAGGCAGAAAACTACACAGAATGAATGAAAGACTAGTGAGACTCGGTCCATATTTGGCCTTAATGCTAGGATACTGCCATACAGAAGGTTCTACATTACATATTAATGATACTAATGAGTGGAAGAGACACATACAGCAAGTATATTTAAAACTTCTATAACAGGTCAAGTATTTAATCTGTCATTTATTGGAAGCTCGACTGTAGCTGGCTGCTCGACATGGGCGCCTGTCGTTGCGGTGCTGAACGCTGGCCCACAGCTGAGTCATTGCTTGGGGGGGTGGTGGGTGGGGGAAAAAGGGTGGTGACGGGGGTGGCAACAAAGAGAGAAGTGACATGGATGTCAGGAGTCCAGATGTTTTCCATTATAAACTAAACTGATATGCCAGTCGTGTGTAGTTGTCACACCTCAGTAGCTGCGTCTCCATTCAAAATGTCAAGCAATTTGTTCCCCTTGACCTTTGAAATGTTAAATAAGAAAATGCAGATGAGGAGAGGCATAAGGCGTTTTGGATGGATCGTATATCCACAGCTAAAATTTAGGTGCACATAATCAAAGCCACTCCTGATTGTTACGTCATGATCTCATCACACTGTGTGCATCAAAATACGTTCAAAAGTTGCTCCTTCTTTTTTTTTTTTTTTGCTACTTCCTGTATCTATTAATCTTTTTCTATTGGATCCTGAAGCCTTATATGTGCTTCTAAGAAGAGGCCAACTTTTGGGGAGTAGGGAGGGGTATGCTTGTTTTATAACCTGGGGTGCCCCAAGCAGGTGGAGTTCTCCTTTTCTGCATGTTTAAATGAACAGTCTATAACTCCACCTGGCTTGTCCACTACAGGTTACAGAACAAGTGTGTCCAGACTCTTGTCTTGTTGCATGGGGGCTGCTGTTGCCTTTGGTATTTTGTATACAATGTATGTAAAACGTGTGTATTCGTGCCCTGTCATACACTCCTCTTGCACTTGTCTTTTTCTGTCCTCTTGCTCTGTGTCCTTGTCCTTCTGTGTCTGAAATCTGCATAATGTTGTTCGACCTTCCAGATGAATTATTCATGTGCTGTTAACGTCACCCGTAAGCTGCGTCTTGTCAGAAATCTGCTTGCTCTGTTTTTTTTTTTTTCTTTTCTCGGGTCCGTGTTCCCACCGGTTTATCACCCCAACCCTTTTAAAGTGTTATGGTGCTAACGTCCTCTTTTGTTCTGTCGTTAAAACTCGCAGAACAAAGACGGATTTTAGCAATAAGATGTTTCAGTTGACCCCGGCCCTGGTAGACAGCCGAGCTAGTGATGTAGCACATGATAGTGCCTCCAGTCAAAACACCATTTGAGTCATCGGCCTATTTAAAGTCCCTGGGTGGCCCTGTTTTCCTGTTTACCAGGTCTTAAAACGGTTGTCTTCATCTCAAGAGCGCAGCGTTAAAACTAAAAGGTCATGAGAGTTATTCAGAGTAAAGCAGCTGACATTTAGAAGTCCAAAAAAAAAAAAAAAAAAGTGTGATTACGGGGGGGATAGATTTGTTGATTGAGACATGTAAAAAGCTACAAATGCACCAGGCGGGTCAGATCAGGTGCAGCGGTGCTTTGATGTGAGCTGGAGAGGTAGAGGTTGGTTTGTTGTGACCTTTTTTATGACTGTTGGCAAGCTGTGAACTTCATGATGTTTCCATGTAGCGTTGCTTAGCAGCTTTTTAGTTCAAAAACCATTTTAGAGTGGTTTAAAAACGGATTGTGTACTTGATCTGTCCCACTGAGACAATTCCAAAGAAGATCCAGATTGATGAGCTAATTACAGAAAAGAACTGTGACTTTTAGGTGAGTCCTTATTTTCCAAAGGCTGTCTATAAATAGAAATATATAGATAATATATTTTATACTATATGCATTGTGCATATATTTAATACTATAAATGATACTGTGATACCTATTTTTGTAGTAAAGAGAGTAAAAAAGAGGAAGGGAAGATGTTTAAATAGCCATGAATGAACGTAAGGATGTATATTTTACCTGCAGGGAATCTTTTAGGAGTCCAGAGGCCAGATGCATAAAACTTTGTGTAGATTCAAGACTAAAAACTGTGCACACACAAAGCCAGAAATATGCATATGTGTTGTTTTCATATATTTATAAAGCCTGATTTCTACTCCCAAAATTAGCCATAAATGGATGAAGGCTTAACTTTAACCATCAGTTTTCATATCAGTTCACCAGCTGCTCAACTAGTCTGAACACCTGTCAGTAGCGAGGACGATCATTACACTTGATGATAACACACAGCTGTGCGTCTCTTTATAGCGTCCATCTCATAAATTCATCACATGGTCTGTCATCAGCAGAAATGTAATCGATTAGTTTGAGGCGCTCATATCTGAACAGACTTTACAATGTGTGTCACAACTAAGAAAAAAAAGAACATTTATAACAAAATAAAATGTTGATTTCTGTGTAATTTAAAAGAATAATTAAATGATTCACATAGAAATAATACATATGTTTATAAGTGCACCTTCGATTGGCATTTTATAAATCTGTGTGAACACATTAAAATCAGACAAAACAAATATTTTACTAAAAGATAGATGTCCACCTCGTCACTGATCAGTTGAGAGTAACGTTTGTCCCTGTGGTCTGAAGAATGCGTGAGGTTTATACATTCTGTGTCTAGAAGAACCAGTTTGTGTGCAGGGAAAAGCATTTTCATGGTTTTTGTGTGTGTGTATGGTTTATGGATCTGGCCCCTGGTCATCTTGAGAGTGGATCTATGAGGCAAGAGTGTTTCTGATGCTTGTTTATCATGATTTGTTCTATTTATTATTATTATTATTATTATTATTATTATTATTATTGTGTTGGTTTTCATTCATGGGTTGAGTAGCTCAAGTCTCATCTCACTTCCTTTTCTCTAGAAACAGATCCCGGTATTTAACTTTTTTTATAGATATATATTTCACTGTTCAACTTAATCAACTATTGAGATATACTTGCATGCTTACATCTTTTCCATGCACTCTGAGAACATGTTTGCATTTTTCAACAATCATCAAGTAAATAAGAGACTATTAGTGGATTTAAGCAATTGTTTCTGCAGTAATTATTATTTTTTTCTCTCTTTAAATACTTAAGAAATCATTTTTACCAGCTTTACTAAACACAAATGATTGTAATGATCCTCAACAATTCTTTTTAATGCTCTATTTCTTTATTTGAAGTTTTAAAAATGTCATCGCTATAGAAACCGTGATAACTTAGCTTCAGGTATTTCTACTGAATATTCAAGACTAAGCTTTTTTATTGGTATTATTTATAAAGCGTTTAACCTGATCTGTAGATGATCAGTGTTGGGAATAGATGACAAGTGACGGATACTTGTGATTGAGAAAATGTAGTTTTAGGGTCTATAAACTATCCTGAAAGAGCAGGATGTAAATGTGAGTTAAGGAGGGAGAGACTTTTGGTACTCAACCACCATCATGTTTATTATCAACGCCTCATTCCTCCATTCATCATTTTTCTCTGCTTCCTCCAGCCTGGTTGTGAAGGTTGTAATCAAAAAAACACTTTGGACAGCAGTGTGTAAGCTAAGGACTATCCAGCTCACTGCCCCACCCCCCCTCCCCAAAAAAAAAACACACACACCCCCTCAGCCTCCTAACCCTCAGTCACTGCTGCCTGTTTTCAGATCTTGGAGCTCCACAGAGAACTTCTACTCCAACGATCGTAGCATCCTGACGCTGTCGCCCATCGAGGCCACCCACTGCTGAATCCCCGTGGCAGCTGACTGTAACGCACAGAGCTGGGGGGTTGGGGGGAAAGCTGCTACTCTGCTATGAGTCATAATCACAACCCCAGCCCCCTCCCCGTCACCATTTTATAAACCTACTTCACATAAAACTCAATGCATTCTCAGCTGGATGCAAAGCAGGCTTAAAAACAGGAGCAGTCGCTTCGTATGAAACCAAAGGACTCGGCTCAGTGCTGCGGGGGGTTTACTTTATCCCTCAGCAATTTGTGTCCCAGAGTGAATCAAATCTTGTTTAAAAAATGAAAAAGTTAAAAAAAGGACATCAAGTAAGAGCCGCAACATGAAGGGAAATGAAACATGAAGTGTGGAGCGAGTTAGCGCAGCATGAAGTCGACATCTGTGGCGCTGC